>NW_010172462.1:0-58335 GCF_000695765.1 Mesitornis unicolor
TTTTTCAGCAATGTTGGCTTTAGATTTAAAATACCAGTTGGATACACCATCTGAAACTATCTCACTTTTGAACATATTGGTATTTTTAGTTACTCATTCACGTGTGTGACATCCAAAATTATGCTGGGACCTGCTCAGAGCATTATCTAAGGAGTGCTCAGTGCAGAGTCCAGCCCCGTACGCTGTTGCATCACAGAACTGCTAGGTCAAGAACCTTGTTCTGCAGGGTCACCAGCATGGGCAGAGGCAGCACAGAATGGGAGACCTGCTCTGGTTTCGGACAGCTTTCTGTGAGAATCCAAATTTCTCTGCAATGGGAGCAAGCACTGAGCTGGCCAACTGGGATGGGAGAGTGGGCAGGGGCAGCGTTCCCAGTGAGATGTGAGTGAAGGAGGACACATTTAGATTGTCCCATTTAGACTGGACATCCCTGCACTGGTCCTAAGTGTATATGCTCAGCCTTCCTTCAGATTGGAAAGAAGGGTCCTCTGAGGATGTAGGGGAGATTGCAAGCAATATATTCATTTATTCTCTCCCTAACATCTCTCAGTACAATTGTTATCTCCACCTACACCCAGAAAAGGCTGTAACACCAAGACAGTGTACATTTAGAGTTCACAATTTATTGCTTTGGTTTTGGTTTTCCAGATAATTTCTTTCAATGTCCTCTCTAGAGAAGAGTTTATAACTGCATGTGAAACATGTTACTGTCCACACACAGTCCTGAAAGTCACGGCTCTTGGGGACTCATCCTGTCTCGGCCAAAGGTTTCCTTTATGACCTCACCTTTGAGCTCACCTGTAAAAATTACCTGATCTGAACCATTCAGGTGTTATGAACAGGACGCTGGATCCTGCCTAACACTCTGCTGAGATTTATTTCTGCTGAGACCCAGTGTTAGTCCAGCACTCCTGAAAGGTTAGGCGGTGCTTACGGATTTTGTCGCACTGAGATACAAGAGCTGGTGCAAGACTAACCACATTGATTCTGACCCAACTAGGTTGGATAGGAGGGGGGCAGGTATGGTGCTTGTGTTTTGGGCCAGGTAGAGGTGTTTTTAAAGCATTTATAAGAACCAGTAATAACTACCCAAACACACTGCCTTCAAATCACACACTGTACCCAGAGACCCCTTCTCATGCAGTCCTCCCCCAGCTCTGAGCCCCTGAAGCCTGGTTTACCACCTCCATGGTTTCTACACCAAACCCCCAACAACAGGTTAGCCCAAGGATGACACAAATTGGCCAAGCAGCAAGTGGAGCATATGGGCTTCCCGTGAAATTTCTTCTCTCACGGAAACCTGAAAACGAAACTTTTTCAGACCCTGAGAGAATCTCAGATGAAAAACAAATATGAAAACTAGCCCAGAGGCCTGGGACAGTGTGCACAGAAATAATGTGATTTTTGAACTAGGTTTCACTTGTGTCTGTAATTTTTAGTGGTGCTCCAAGACCCAGTGCAGAGGCAGAATTCCAAGCAACAAACAGTGTTTGAAACAAATCTTTGAGGGCTGCCTTCAAAGATGAGCCCTCCAGGTCTCTATTCCCCTCAGAGTGGGAGAGGTGACTGGAATTACATCTCCTGGCACTAATTATGTACGTACCTGTGTGTTTATAATCATAGACTTAGACCAAAACACAGAATTATATCATTCTCTGTGTACTCACATTGCAGAGCTGTCATTATTACTCTGTCTTAACTCTATGCACTGGGCAAACGGTTGAAAAAATTTTGGGATAGACTTATCTGTGGCTTTTGTTTCTTTTTATTTATTTCTTCCTGAATGTTGAGAGAAGTGCTTATAGCCTGATCAGTGCCTGCATAAGTGCTCCTGTATAAGGAGCTCACTTCCTCGGTGACAAAGTCATGTAGTGGAACCTCTTCACTATCAGGGACATGAGACCTCCCTGTCATTATAAAGCACTTGGCTACACTGCCCAGGATGTCAGGACCAGAACTGGTGAATGCCATCAGCATTAGGGACATGATCTAGGGGTGGACTTAGGGCTGGTTTGATGGTTGGACTTCATGATCTTAAAGGTCTTTTCCAACTGAAACTATTCTATGAGTCTATGAGTCTATGACCTTACGTATCAGCCAAGCAGGCTCAGCATATCCTGCAGCATTGCCCTCTCCTTGGGTCACACTGCTGGACTAGTCACCCATTGAGCTGTCCCTCTGTGAAATGGGGGTGGAAATGCATCTAGAAGGTCCCTATGGAGCCAAGAAGTATTTTTAGTCAGCTGAGAATAAGCAGCTTGGACAGCTTTCTACTTTTCTACTAATAAGCAGCTTTCTACCTTCCTACTAATAAGCAGCTTTCTACTCTGCTTGGACAGAGCTGTGGCAACCTGTGCTCTGGTGCTTTGGCCTCCACCTTTTCCATGCTCCTCCTGGCACTGCTGAGGTTTCACTGATTTCAGTGCTCTTACTGCTGATGTGTGTTGGTGCTCGAGGGGGTACTCAAGAGTTTCACCGTCTTATGACGAGAGCAACTCACACAAGGTGATGGAGGAGCCATTTACTATCCCATTGTACCATGAGGATGGAAAGAAAATACATTTTAGAACACCTTCTCAATGGCATTGAAACTGGAGAATGCTCTCATATGGGCATTTGTGAATCTCTCCCTGACAAAGTCACCGCTCCACACTTATTTTATACGCTCCAGCCAGAAATTTCATGTGCCAGGCAGTACATAACCTCAATAAGACATCAAGCCAGCCAGCTTCCCATGCTTTCAGCTTTTAGGAGGGCAAAACCCATTCAAGCATCTGTAGAGCTGGTCATATTTTATTTGTATGAAGCTGGAAAATAGGACATGAGAGATGGCTTCTCTGAGGCAGAGGCATTTGTGTGCCAGGAGAGCTGATGTGAAGGGAAGTGTCCATGAGTGGAGGTGTGGGGAAGATGTGCTCTTGAGCAGATTCCTTCAACACCACCTGGGTTGACAGCTGAGCAAAAGTGTGAACATATGTGACAGTGGTGTACATGGGAACCAATGCAGGACAGGATCTGAGAGGTCCAGAGGAGGTTCAAATACCTTGTTATGAGATGCTCAGAAACAAGAAAAGGGAACCACCTCATCATGCTAGGAGTTTTAATAACTCTGTGGAAACAGTCTAAGATGAAAGGAGAAGAAATTTTGGCTTGTGCCTAAATTAACCATTTTCTTTGACCGCAAGCACAGGACTTGTGGGTGCTGCATGAAATGCGACAGGAATGTAATGAATCTGCCTGTCTTGATTCAGCACCAGTGAGGACAGGCAGAGGCCCCATGACCTCATAGGTGTTTTCCATCTCTCATTTCTCTGACTCCATGATAGAATGAGACAGAAGGCATTAAAAAGACATCTGAAGGGAAAGAGCTTTCCCATTACATCAATAAAAAATACTAGCCCCAGCGGGAGGAGGCTGTCAAAGATGCCCAGCTTGAAAGCCTTAATAAAACCTGTCTCCTGAGCAGCTGATATTCCTCTCCCTACATGTAAAGCTGCAAAAGCTGATGGCCAAGGCAGGAATCTGAGTCTTTGGCTTTGAAAGCAGAGGCCTCTTTGCTGTCAGCTGCAAGAGTTTCTGGAGAACTTGAGCTTCTTGAACACATTCAAATTAAAATGCCGACAAGCCCTAGATGGAAGGAGTAATTTCTCCTCTTTCTTCTCCCAGGTCTCTTCCATTTTGCCTTAGCAAAAGTAAACTCAAGACTGAACTGTTGATCAGCCTGAGCCAACAAGCCAAATTATTTTACTTATTGTCCCTCCTGCACCACTTGGTGCTAGTCCTTTTCACATTACAGCAGAGCCTCCCACTTTGCCAAACATCAGGCAGGTGAACCACTACCCATAGGAAATATTTACAATACCAGCAGTGTATGAGGCCAGCATGGTCGCAATGTGCATCCCAGGCTTGCAGTTCAGGGACATTCAACACAGTCCATGGGAACACAAGATAATTCAGCTGGGAAGGGGCCTTAGGACGTCTCTAGACCAAGCTCCTGCTCAGTTGTCACATGCCACCACCTACACCATAGTCTCTGCTGTCTGTTCTGTGGCCAGAGATCTCCAGATGCCTGGCACTGAAGAATTTTTCCTGGAGCAGGGAGCCATCGTGTTTGCAGTTCCCAGCAACTTCAAGCTTGGCCAACTAACAGCAACTTGGCTAGCCATTGCCTTTCTTTCCCGGGATATGGCCCTTTCTCCTTAACAGTTCCCATTTTTCAAATGTTTCTCCCTAGGTCTGTATCAGTTGTATCTCCTATCCTTGCTGTCGTGGTTCTCTGGTCTCCCTTGTTCTCAGAACAAAAAAATAGATGAGGAAACTGCAGCAGAGACATGAGCCTCCTGCTGTAGGAACCACCTCTCTTGAGGAAACCTGGGGAAGAACTCCCTTCATTTCCAAAACAGCCTCCCCACATCCCGCCGTAGGCTGTGTTGCCCCCATTCCTACTCCCTTTTCGCAGGGAGATTCGGGAGTGACAAATCCCTGCTGGTCCATCAGAGGGCAGTGTCGTCTGGAAGCAAAGCCTCCACCGAAAACTGTGGGGATGTTTGGGCAGGAGGCTGGGATTGAAGGGGGAAATGTCCCAGAGCATTTAATAAGGATGAAGCCAGTCATATTCTTGGGGACTTATGAAGACTTTTCAGACCCCCAGATTTTACTAGAAATTAGTTTATCTCTATTTTTTTTTCAAACCTGGTATGGAGCTTGAAATCTCTTTGAGATACTGGTGAAGAAGGAAAATTAAATAAAGGATGTTATTATCCATCAAATTCTGTGGGATGCCTTTGTACAGAGCAGGCTCTGAAGGACTGTGCTGGGTTCTCTTTAGAAATCCTGCCTCTTGCTGAACTGCCTCAGCTTTGTACTGCTGGAGTTCAATCAAAGGGCACGCTCTGCTCATTATGTTTCTCACAAAAGCTCACTGAGGTTCCTGGCACATCATCACATCTTCAGAAGAGACCTTGATACAGTGCATGCAGGGAGCTGAAGGTGCAAAGGAAAATCTAGGCCAAGCACCCTGGGAGTATTTCATCCCTGAGTGCCACTGAGACAGAAAACAGCATCCTAACAGGCTGACTTTGTGTGGAGCACCAAGGAGGGTCATCGAGCTTCCCAGCAGGTCACCTACAAAGATCCTATCCTGTATCCTCCCTCCTACAAACATTTTCCACTATATAAATAGCCCACAGCTTAGGAAGTTTCTCCTGAGAGAGGTTACACCTCAACTAGCAGCTGCCCTCCAGCCTCTCTGCTTTTCATCCTTCATTGAGAAGCCATGGGGTTTGTATGGTGTAGCCAAAGAGGCCACTGTGACACTTTCCTACCTTCCTTCAGAAACAATCACCAGATGTAGGAGAGGGAGAGATGCTGTCTGCATTGGCTTCATGTTTGCTCCAAAACATGCAGAAATGAGGGATTTGCCTCTCTCCTGCAAGAAGTCTCTCTGGAAAGGGGAAGGAAACTTCCTCCTCCCTCCCCCATCATGACAGAGCAAAGGGCAAACCACAAACAAGCTCTACTTCTCCACACACAGCAGCAAGAAAGACGTGAAGAGATCAAGCTGTCCTGGTGGCCCCAGCCAGATCACATTATTGGAGACCCTCTCCTATAGCCAGATGACTTCAGACAAGTTATGCCCACGTGTTCACTGTCTTACTAAGGGACATTTCTATCACCACACACTTTAAAAAAAGCATTGAGACTCAGGAAGTGGCACAGAAGGGGTAGATACAATCACAGTGCCCACAAAATGAGTACTTCCCATTCAATCGCCAAGCAGACACACCTTGGGGATGCCTTTGGAGATCTCTGAAGGCTTCTGTTGACCACATCCCACCCCATGTCCATCATGTCTGGTTATGAAACGTGTTTGCCTCTCTTTTCTAAGAGGCCCTGAAGGCATCAGTGCTAATGGAAAAACAGAGCAAGCGGGAGGGCAGGGAGGGGCAGGCAGATGGTCATCTCCCCAGCAGCGAGGCTTATATTTGTCAGACTGCTATGAGATCACTCTAGGAAAAATAATATCAACAAATTGAGGAACAACCTCAAGTTCCTTCAGTGCTAGTGAGCTTGTTTTCAATGGACTGCTCTCTCTTTTTTTTTATTTTCCTTCTGTAAAGCTATTTCAGTTACTATACACACTCTGCTCTACACATTCACTTGAATTTCAGGTCTTTGTAGTGTCTTTCCTGTAGGACCATTCCTCTGCACTGTGATCCTTCTGCCTGTGCGACCCCTCAGCTCCAGTAAGGATTGCATCTGCAGTGTGGCCAGGGATTTGATTCTTGTGCCAAAGTATCACACAAAAACATATGCAAGTTTTCATAAGATTATGCTGAATCAGTTGCCCAACAATGCTGGAAGCATCCCAAGGCTATTAAGATCTTGTGTCATGAGTCTTTGAAACTGCAATCAACATCAGTTGTTTCAAATCAACACTGCTGGTATAGGTTTTCAAAAGCCTTCTCAAAGATTTATTTTTTAAGTAGCTATGAGGCACTTTCCAGTGACATATTCCATGTGAGGAGGCTCAGTTGCCAACAAAACTCAGATCCTGGTCTTTTTAAGATCAAGTGGTGATGACGCATTAGAGCAGAAGACTATGCAGTTCAAATTGCCAGTGGCTGAAAGCTAAAAATCAAAGCTCAAAAACACTGGAAATGGTTGAACAGCAAAGGTGATCAAACATTGTCAGACATCCCTAGATTTTAAACAAAAATACGAAGGACCACAGACCATCACAGGTGATCCCATTTCTTCTGGCTCAGTGAGACTATTTTGTAGAAACACCTCCTAATCTTGGTTTGGAGTTAAGTAATAGGTTCCCAGTATGTTGCCCACAAGATCCTCCACTGTTACTCATAACCACAGGATTATGAACACACCAAATTTACCACCACTTAAACCCCAGATTTGCAGCAAAAGCCAAATACATCTGGGCCCACAGCACGTTACTTGCCCTGTACTTTGACCTGTGGGCCAGAGAAGGCTGACTCTTGTGTGAAATGATGGAAACTGGCCACACCTCTGGCTGAGGCACCTCACCAGTTAATCATTACAGCCATAACCACAAAAATAATGGTGGCAGCATGGCAGCATCATGTAGCTCTTGACAACAGTGCAATGTCTCTTCAGTACATGGAGAAAGGACTGGAGCTTTAAGCCATTGGTGAATAATCCTTGCCAGTTACTGAATGGACTATGAAACCCTTTTTGTTTTCCTTGTTGTTGGTAAAGAGAGACAATGGTGTGTCTGGAGTTAAAGTTACCATTGTTGCTGAGCTCAGACATTTTCTCAAAGCTATTGATCTTTTGTAGCTGTGCTTTCTCTTGGTATCTGAGCTTCGGTTCACCTTTCTCTCCAGTAACTCCCCACCAGAGATCTGGGCTCCAGAGGCAGCGATTTGCCGTCTCTCACTCAGTTCAGATGCGTTTCGTTTGCAGCCATGACTCACTCCTCACGGCTGTGTTAATTTCTCATAAAGCTGAGTGACTTAATCATACCTTCTCACTGAACTAATGCTACTGTGCCTTACCTCCTGGCTACACCAGCCAGCATACCTGGGTAATAAAGCCGCTTCCAGCACCCTTCTGGCTTGTGGGCACAATTATCTGACTGCGGCAAGATGCTGAGCTGGGCTGCTGGGTGCTACTGCACTAACACGTGTACCCAGAGCTCCACACGCCTCTGCTCCCGGGAGGTGCCTCTGCTTGCTCTCAGGAGGAGTTGTCCCCGTCTAACAGATGGGCAGCAGGCCTGGAGATCCCAAAGCCTGCTCCCTGAGGAGTTGTTCTTGCAGACTAGGCTGCCTCCTGGACTCAGATCCCTGCGTCTCACCAAGATTTTACTTGGCAGCTCAGCAACGGTGCCTCAAGCAGTCGGCTGCAGTGTGGCAGCAGTCCAACCTGCCCTAGACAGCAGCCCCCTGTGCCTCTTCATCGAGTGGGAAGGGCCAGGCTTCCTCCTGCTCCAGCCTTCCCTTCCCAGCTTTTCTACCCTTCATGGCTGTGGCAGAGGGGGAGGCTGGGACCAGACTCTGCCAGCTCTGGGCTTGATCAGGAGAGGAGAGGAATTCTCCAGATTTGGAGCTCTTAATAACTTTAAAAAGCCTAATCTCAGGAAGACAAGAATGAGATTATCTTGTTCACCAAGTGTGACAGCCTCCTCTGATTGCACTGGGATGCTTTAGAGGGGAGATAGTGGACATGAGACACTGCCATGTCTGCCTCCACCGGCTCTACCAGTTTCAAACCCATTCATCATCAGACACTGCTGCACTCCTACATATCTCCTTTTATCCCACAGCCTATTTATATTTTTGATGTACATACAACAAAAACCACAGAGCAAATATGCACATTCTTAAGCTATAAATATTGCTGGGAAATAATGACATCGTGCAGACAAAATGAATTGTTTTGATAATAAATTATTGTCTTTCCCTTATTATGCACCGAAAATCTGTGGTGAGTCACTGACAAGTGCATTGTTTGCCTAGAGAGCAATTCCTGGACATGGGGAGGTTTTTGCCTACATTCCCTTCTAGATCTCCTACAGACCTACTGGGCAATGGAGAATGTGAGAGCCACTGACAGGCACCCTGTTAAGGTAGGATCACAGGGACTGAGGAGCAGTGTGTTCTGGCCTCAGCTTCTCCCTGATGGTTTATTGGATAGTGGAGAGACTAGGGATAAAATGATGCAGCTGATTAAAATCATTCCCATGACTCAACAAGAGACAAATATAGCTGATGTTTCCAAAAGCCCAAAGTTAGGTACCTGCTTCTGGTTGTGCCAGCCTTAAAAACAGAGTAATTCTGACTAACGCCCTTTTCAGATTGGTGCAGAGTGACAATGTGAACATGAGCACTATGCAAGAGGTCTAAATGTCACCTCTCAGAATTTTTTCCCTATAAATATTCCTGAAATGGCAGAGACAAACACTGTTCTATATGGAAAACAAATCTATTTATTTCCTCAGCTACCTCCCCAAACAGGAGACTTTTAAGACTGACAACATTTCTTCCCCACTTCACTCACACACAAGCACTCACACCCACACCCACTTCCACGCCTCTAAGTACTCAGCTTTTCAGGGCAAGAAGTATTTAAACACAAAAATAGATAAAGAGTATAACTGCCCCTAACTTGTCAGTGAAGTTTGTCAATACATGGAAAATAAAGTGGGATGCAATCAGAGGAGCCTAGATGAAACAGAACTGATTCACACCTATGTGATCCACCTTGTGCTGCCCTGCCCAGTGGAGCAGGGCAGTCATGCACCGCCCTGTACCTTCAGCCCTTGATGATGCTGTGCGTGGCCATACGACATGCATAACATTGAGATGTGTCTCCAATGACGAGTCTGCCCAGTTGCCCTAACGAGTTTACTTTTGTTACCCCACACACATTATTTTCTCTTTGGGTGGTGTGCCTTTGTAACCATATCACATTTATTTGCACTTACTGTGCCTTTCCATTGCCTTTACTGGAATTGCCTTCTATGGAATCATCTTCTGCTGGAATCATTAAACTGCATGTGCGCGACAATTCATTAAAATTTAGGCTTCATCCCCATTTGAATTTCTCTTTTTTCAACTTTCAGGCATGATTCTTTTCTTGAAAAGTGGTTTTCCCCCATCACTTCTTGCTAGTGAGTGTATCCATCCTTTGTGATCAAATAAATCTTAATTTACAAGAAGCTAAATAAATGAGCCTTCTCAAGCCTCTACCTAGAATGAACACGTAACGCTGAAGGTAAAGTCTTTTATTCTAGATCTTATCTGCATGCAGTCCATTTCCTACAACCCTTTGGAGCCGTGGACATCAGCACTACAGGCAGTATGGCAGTGGTAGTGGCAGCATCTCTTATATTCCCAACCAGTCCAACCCTGCAGTCAGCAGGGACATTGGTACCAGATCAGGTTGCTCACAGACCATCAAGCCTGGCCTTGAATATCTCCAGGGATGGGGCCTGCACCACCTCTCTGGGCAACCTGTGCCAGTGATCGACCATCTCATAGTGAAGAGCTTTTTCCTAATATCCAACCTAAATCTACCCTTTTCCAGTTTAAAACCATTACCCCTTGTCCTATTGCTCCATGCCCCAGTGAACAGCTCTTCCCCATATTTCTTACGGGCACCTTTCAGGTATTGGAAGGTGCTCTAAGGTCTTCCCAGAGCCTTCTCTTTTCCAGGCTGAACAACCCCAACTCTTTCAGCTGTCCCCAGAGCAGAGCTGCTCTAGCCCCTGAGCATCCCCATGGCCTCCTCTGGACCCGCTCCAACAGCTCCATGGCCTTTTTGTGCTGGGGACTCCAGCACTGGACACAGCACTGCAGGTGGGGTCTGAGCAGAGCAGAGCAGAGGGGCAGAATCCCCTCCCTGGCCCTGCTGGCCACGCTGCTGGGGATGCAGCCCAGGATGCGGTTGGTAAGGGTCTGCTTCGGAAAGGGATGAGTTACCCTCTGGGCCAACAATATTGACCAGATCTCCATTGACCCTAAAGGGAGGGTAGCGTACAGAGACACCAAGTCTGCAAACAGAAGAGAAAGGAAACACACCCCATTTTTCCATACTGGTCCCATCTGTGTGTGTATAGTTTTAAAGTCTCCCCACTGCACTTCAGTGGTCCGTCACTGAATGAAATACTTATTACCTGTATTGCATCAGCCATAGATAGAAGTCCCTTTCTCCTAGAGCACATTTGACTGCATTAAGAATGGGTTGAATATATTCCTATTATGCAGCGGGAGGAATTTAAGAGCTTCAGAATTTTATATATATTTCTTTTTTTTTTTCACAGAACAGAAGGGATGGTCTGATGACCAAGTGGGCCAGGAATTCCTTGGCTTTTTCTGGGACTTGCTCTTGTTCTTATGTATACTAGGTAAATATTTATCCTGAAGTGTCTCTTGGGTTATTAGATTAAAAAATGCACCTGAAAACTTTGACATATTTTCTGGTTAAAAAAAAAAAGTAATTGTAATTTCAGTTGGTTTGCTTCCTTAATATTGTTTCAATGATGTAACGGCTTTTCAGATCTTTGATTCTGAAGATGCTTTCAAATTCTGAACATATTTCTGTCTCGTTTCCCAAGCACTGCTGCTTCTCCCACTATCTTTAGCTTCCTCTGGCATTATTTTAAAGAAGTAGATCATGTAATGGATATTCAACAGTATTCTCTTTTATTCATCACCATTATAGTACTTTATCACTAGTTGCAGACTTCTCCATATCAGTGATAAAAGGAGTGTTTCTGCAAAAAAGTGGCCTCCTGCTTCATTGAGAATTTGTGTCTTTTAGGGGTTTTAATGAACTCTTATAGAACTTCCTGATTTAATTCTCAGCGTTCCTTATCTATTTATCCTTTCCAATTGATTTCCGTTACTTTTAGGGGAGCATTTTCTAGGCCACTGACTTGTTGTTTAGGGTACGCTCAAGCCCACACTGTACTAAGTGGCATTCAAAAAAGGGCAAGAAAATGCCACTGCCTTCACTGTGGGTTTACAGACTGCTACTGGACCCTAATGACCTGTCAACTGGTGATTAATTCTTCTTTATCCATCTGATGGCCATCCAGGGCTGTGTTACCTATTATGGACAGCAACCTTTTTTGTATTAGTACACTATTTTATATAATTTTTTTAACTAATAGTATTTTGCAACCAGTTATGTGAGACCTCCAGCATAGGTCATTGCTTTGGAGTCCAATCTGCTCCATGTAGCAAGTGCCTGTAGCATACTACGTTTGTGCAGAAAAGCATATCTCATCCACAAAGATTGCTAGTACTAATGCTTAAAAATATTCATGCCTATATTGAATCCTTTGGTACTGCTGAGAGTTGCCATTAGGGCTGATGTGTTGAATATAAGTGTTCAACTCCGGTATGGGGAAAAGCATTCCCATATCTATAATGTGAGATGCAGTGTGATGTATTGCCCATAATTCTTCAATGTTAATCATGAAATCATCAGGACTTGGGTTAATGGCTTTATCTTTCAAGTGCAGATTGCAAAATACTCACGAATATGACAGCGAAGAGGCCTGAGCCTTTAGTTCAGGAAATAACAAATAAAGATCAGGTTGGCTGTTAAAAATAGAATGAGGACAGATAATGCCTAAAGCTAAGGTTACATTATATAATACATCAATAAATCGAATACTGGTGTATCTGAAGGACAATAAAGTGGACAAGGGGATAAACCATGCATATAAAACCAGCTCTTCCTCCCCTTTGCATGACCATGAGTGAGGAGTAGCACTGAGAACGGAGCTAAAACTTGTTGTGCAAGACTTGGGCCAGTCACTTTGGGGAAAACGCAGTTGTGAGCGTTACACGGATCTGATAAAAACACCTTGGAGAGTCCATGAGTGAACACGTCTGTGCGCCCCTGGTGCACAGAGCCGGGTGCTCATCGCAGACAACTCCAGCTTCAGGGTGTGCAGGAGTGGCAGAAGGCTGTGCATCAGGAAATGTGCACAAACACCCAGGTTTGGCCATGGGAATTTCATGGTGTTCCCTTCTCATGTGCGTGAACCAGGCTAAAGCTGCAGATGAGCTGAAAAGGGAACTCGCCTTCATTCCTCATGGAGAGGAAGTTTCCTCTGCTTTAACAAGCAGGTTTTGCCCTTGCTCATGCATATTCTGGTCCTCACTGCATTTCTGGTTGCTGTGATAATGCCAGACATGGTGGGAAACAGAAGCAACAGTAATTGTATAAAAAGGCTAGTCTGCATAATTTCTGTGGCATGAAAAAGATCACATAATTCAAATAATCTCTGAAGGGTGCTGTGCATGTGCAGCCAGCTCTGTTGGGTTAGCTCAGTGCTCTGCTCTGGATAACCAGTGAAAAAAGGACTAACCAGGTTATGGTGCTGTGCCAATGCAGAAACATTGTGTAGGAAGGTCAGACAGTGCTGTGCTGTACAGGTTCACTGCTTAGGGACTGAGGCAGGCAGGATTTGCATTAGCTCAATTAAAGGCTGTCCCAGTGTTGCTTTCTGACATGTTTTTCTTTAATGGGTTGAGTTAGTAGTATTTATCTCTTCGGTAAGTCATTCTTGCAGCAGATCTACCTCTGCTCCCATGCTTTGGCCTCAGGGGTTACTGAACTTTCCTTGCTGTTAACCTCTTGAATAAACTGACCTCTACACTGATCCCAATGACTCGTAACATACCCTGAGACTTATGAACCATTTAGATCCAGGTCTAAAAATTCCTAATGTTCAAGAGTGTTTGGACATTTGGGATAGCCCACTTCCCTTTGTCTGCAGGATGCAAGCCAAGATGTAGAGGGCATATAGAGACCCTCAGGGGGAAACGATGGGTGACAAATTCCATGTAATGCTCAGGGAGGTGGTGAAGTCCTTATTCTTATCCCCCTTATTCAAGGAAGTGGTGAAGTCTGGGCCAACACCTGGTGTTTGACGTGGGTCTTTGTTCGCACCGGTCATCATTTCTCACAGCCCTGAAAGGGCAGGGAGCGTCATTTTCCTCTGCAGTCCCATTGTACCAAACATCTTATCTGCAGATATATAAAGCAGTGGTAATTAAAGCCAGAAGTTCTATTTTCTCTTCCAGCTATTTGATGCAAACAAGAACTAAGCATTAAAAGCTACTTCTTTCTAGTAAATTTTATCAAGCAAGTGGCCAACCTCTGAGGATTCACAAAGGCAATTCTCTATCTTGGGTCCACCATGTGCATGTTGGCAGGCACTATGCACAGAATACTGTTATAAGTGCCTCTTGATGCAAAATGCAAAAGCCTCACATTGAATAAAGTAATTCAGGCCCATTTCCTTTTAGCACAGATACCTTTCTTGATGGGAAAAAAAAAAAGGCCCTGACTGACAGGCTCCTAAGTGTAAAGATAAAATGAAATTCCTCAGCAGAGAGGAGAAAATCACTCTCAAAACGGAACATTTTTTTTCTTCTTTTTTTTCTCCACACTTATTACTCTATGCCAAAAGGCTCTCTTTGAATTGTCCAATGTGTTTTGAGGAGTTCTTCTTGCTCCCATCCAGGGAAATGACTTATTCATCATGTTGGGCCTCAGAATAAATTGGATTCTTCCTTCCAGTTAACTGACTAGATTGACACAATGTGCAGAGCTATTCCAGCCTTGTGAGCATTTTCAGCGGCAGTGCCTCAGCCTCTTATTTCCTCCAATTTCTAATCTGTCAGTTTATTAACATCAGTCTAGTGATTCCTTTTACAGTCCCAGAGAATGTTGTTCTCACTAAAGAAACTTCACTATGAGTGAATACCAAGTACATCTGCTGTACTGTATTTGTCAGGAGTTAAAGGCCATGTGGGGATTTACATTCTGTACAAGACCGGAAGACGTTTTGCATTGGAAGTACATTATCTCAAAGGAATTTACACAAAAATTGCTCTATGATATGAGCTGAGCTATTTTGGAGACACTGCGTGTGCACCACCCTACCAGCTGATAGCATCTTGGAAAATGCTGGGCAACAACACCCAGGGTTTAGCTAAGATTTACATGCATGACTAGGTGCATGCCACAGATGACACTGAGTTGGGTGGGAGTGTTGACCTGCCTGAGGGTAGGAAGGCTCTGCAGAGGGACCTGGATAGGCTGAATCCATGGGCTGAGGCCAATTGCATGAGCTTCAACAGGGCCAAGTGCTGGGTCCTGCACTTGGGTCACAACAACCCCATGGACGCTACAGGTGTGGGGACCAGTGGCTGGAAAGGACCTGGGGGGTGCTGATTTATAGTTGGCTGAACAGGAGCCAGCAGTGCCCAGGTGGGCAAGAAGGCCAACGCCATCCTGGCTTGTACCAGCACTGGTGTGGGCAGCAGCAGGGAAGTGATTGTGCCCCTGTGCTGGGCACTGGTGAGGCCACCCCTTGAATCCTGTGTTCAGTTTTGGGCCCCTCACTCCCAGAAGGACATTGAGAGGCTGGAGCGTGGCCAGAGAAGGGCAACGGAGCTGGGGAGGGGTCTGGAGCATCCGAATGATGGGGAGCAGCTGAGGGAGCTGGGAGGGTCAACTGGAGAAGAGGAGGTGAGGGGAGACCTTATCCCCTCCGCAGCTCCTGAGAGGAGGAGGTAGTGTGGGGGGGAGGATCGGTCTCATCTCCCTTATGGCTAGTGATAGGACAAGAGGAAATGGCCTCAAGTTGTGCCAGGGGAGGTTTAGATTGGATCTGAGGAGGAATTTCTTTACTGTAAGGGTTGTCAGGCACTGGCAGGGGCTGCCCAGGGTGGTGGTGGAGTCTCCATCCCTGGAAATGGGACGTTGTGCTTAGGGGCATCGTCTGGTGGTGGACTTACTTGGATCAGTGGTTGGACTCGATCTTAAAGGTCTTTTGTAACGGAAACCATTCTATGATACTATGATTCTAAGGCCCATTTTTGGTTGCCTAACCTGAGGTGAAAAGTTTCCCACAAGCAGATGAAATGCATTTCCCAGAAATAAGGCATCTCAAGCCCCTCATGTGTGAAAAACTTGGCTGCAGACATGGGTGGCTGGAGCAGAGCATTGTCGGCAGGGGCAGAAGCTGTGGAATTCACTTCCTCCATCAGATGGTGGAGCAGACATGAAATTCAGACAGGAATGTGCTGGCTTTAAGGACACATTACGAGCCTATCTGCTCACTCAGGTTATTGCTCGAGGTGCGGTTTGGGCACAGTGACCCAGTTAATGATGCTTTGTTGTTCAGTGGGCATGAGAACTCCAAGTTAAGGGTTTCAGGAGGCTGGTGGTAAAACTCTTGAACTTTTTATAAAAATCAGCAGTGCTATCCCAGAGACTTCACAATTTTAAATGATTGGATCTATTGGGACATCCCTTCTGGACAGTGAGACTGGTTCAGAGACCTGGCGGCCAGGTCAGTGATGAACAACAGAAAACTGTCATCAAATAAGTGTCTCCTGAAAAAAGAGGATGGCTGCAAAAAGTAGAGGTACAGACAGCTACTGCTGGCTTCTCTCAATAGTCTCAGGTGGTCCATCTTGTCCTGGAAATGTGCATACCTTGGGCTATTTACCCATCTAAAGGTTCAGTCGGCGTAGGTCGCATAGTCTGCCACCAGGACCAGAGTTCTGCTGGGCCATGGTGTGGTTTGGTGGCTGCAGTCACCCAGCTCCCATGTTGGATAGTTGATGTCAGACAGGCAATGGTGGACTTCCCAAAACCCTTTATTTTTCTGCTGCTCACCTACAGACATTGCTCTCTGCACTGAGCAAACAGTTCTTGTTAAATGAAGGGCAGTATCAGTATCACGGCTACCCAAGTGTCTGAGAAGCAAGATCTAGACAGTCTGATTTATGAATGGGTGAATCCCTGAGATGGAAATCTTTGTGTGTAGCATGGGCAAAAAATGGAGTGTAATTATGATACAAAATGCTATCACAAATGGGAAAGCATGGCAAGTGCAGGGGGACCAGAACACCTCTTGAATATTCTCCTCCAGACAAATCACATTTTGCATGGGAAACTAGGAATTTTCTCCATAAAGAACTGAATATCAGCATCAATTCCACTTTCCAGGAATAGCAACTTACTGCCAATAATATATATATATACGTATGTATGTATATATATAACATAAGGGAGATCCTGCACTCTTTCGCTGTCAGAAGAACTGGATAAGTCTTTGGTACTTAAGCCAGAGAGCATTCAGGCCAGCCTTGTCACTGGAGAGAGCATCTCGCCTGGCCTGCACATCACATACCTATTTCATGGCACTGGGACATTGCTCAGCTGAAGGGTTACTGCTGTGCCTGGAGCTGTGTGTACATACAGCAAAGAAGCATCCATATAAGACAGGGACAGAAAGCAAGAGTTTCATTTAGGGAAAATAAGAAGCCCTGAAAGAATCAAGATCTGTTTTTTAATAGGCATTTAATATAACTGATATCTCTGGAAATGTTTTCTGGACAAACACAAGTCCTTTCCAGAATAGTGGTGTGGTTAGGATGTTCATCAGGCATGTGGGAGTTCAAATTCCAGTTCCTGCTTTAAATGAAGCTCAGATGTGTCTTGAACCTGATGTGCCTTAGCCTTTGCAAATGCCCTAACCTCTAGCTTATTTTGGGGTGACTAATCCCCCCTGCACCCTACCAGAGACACCATTCTGGATCTAGGAAACCTTTTTTGACAAGCAAACACTTTTCAACAGCAGCAGTTTCTTCTCTGAAGAATCCCATTATTTTTCAATCCACACCCAAATGAGTAGACAGAGGAAATGCCATCTTGTTTGACAAAGAGGACAGATAGATGTGGATAGAGGGGAGGTGGGAGTTCTGGGCTCCAGATGCTTGACCAGTTGCTCAACCACAGAGTGATCATTCATGCGGAATATGGGTAGGCTTCAAAGAACAAGTGCTGATGCTGAGCATTCATGAGATGCTTAAACACCCTCCTTACTAATGATGTGCAATGAGTACTTAGTTTTTGGAAGAATCCTTACGGTTTTCTGCCTTTCTTAGCACCATAACCCACAGAACACCATTTCCCGTAACCCAGCTGTTCTGCCATAGCTGCAGGCTGCTGGGTATAGTTATCTGTGAGCCCCATGGCTGATAAGATAACTGTAATAAAAAGATGAAGGTCGGGAACATGCATTGCTCTGGCCTGCCCCTTTCTTGCTCCAAAGGTGGTTTTCTTGCAGTGCTTCTGTGCAGGGAGGTGCGGTGGAGAGGACAGAGCATTTCCTCCCCTTGGAATAGGAGACATCCCATGGGGCACGTACATCAGCTGTTGAGACTCCTGCTGCCAGGGGCCAAGAGGGGAGAAAGGCTCTGTTACAGTGCGGTTCAAACACAGTGGTCCTGGGCACGGTCTTGGCCTTGCACTCGCTGTGTGTCTCCTCTCTTCATTGCACAGCAATTCCCCAGGGCTTCCTCTGCCCTTGTCAGGCCATCAGACACCGCCAGAAAAGCACCATCCCCATGGCTGCAGACCAATTCTTCCAGACGCTTATCTGATACTGAGAGATGGATAATGAACATATTTGGCATCAACAAATTACCCGAACAGTGTCCTCTTTGTCTGAAGTCCCACTGATCCTGGCAGAGTGCACGGAGGTGACTCCTCCAAGGCAGCCACCAGTGACTCTGATTAATTCTTTTGGGCAGGTGCCACAGGCAAGCGGGAGCTGCAGTGCTCCTGGTCACTGTGTCCCCCTCCCCTGTCTGGCGGAGGAGGGGAGCCAGGGACGTGCAGACTGGAGGAAGCCATGTCCAGCTGCCCATCAGCTGCTGGCTGCCCTTCTGCCGCTGCATCCTGTGCTGCTGGCTCAGGGGATGCTGCTCTCAGAAGTTCATGCTGTTGGTTGGAGTTGCTGCAGGGGCATAAACCTCTGTCATTTCAACTCTGCATGTCTGCAGGTACATCGGTTTAAAACAAGGATGAAATAACCACAGGGATGGAAAGTGTAGATTAAGATGCTGGGACACCACAGTGACTGCAGACACCATCCAGCCTGTGTTATGGACCTGTCTGGGCTTCAGCAGCTCCAGGGGTACATGAAGAGGAATAAATTCACCTTTGCTTCCCACTGTCACTCTGCTGAGGACAAGTAGATGTCACAGCATGGTCAGTTGGTCACTCACAGAGCAGCTCCTAGCACACCCCACGCTGGTGTCTGGGCCATGCTTTTGAACAGCCTGAGAATCACAGAATCTCAGGAGTTGGAAGGGACCTCGAAAGATCATCCAGTCCAATCCCCCTGCCAGAGCAGGATCACCTAAACTAGGTCACACAGGAACACGTCCAGGTTGGCCTTGAATGTCGCCAGAGAAGGAGACTCCACAACCTCTCTGGGCAGCCTGTTCCAGTGCTCTGTAACCCTCACAGTAAAGAAGTTTTTCCTCATGTTCAGGTTGAACCTCCTGTGCTCCAGCTTGCACCCATTGGCCCGTGTCCTGTCATTGGTCATCACAGAGCAGAGCCTGGCTCCTTCCTCCTGACACTCATCCTTTACAAATCTATTAACATGAATGAGGTCACCTCTCAGTCTCCTCCAAGCTAAAGAGACCAAGCTCCCTCAGCTGCTCCTCGTAAGGGAGATGCTCCACTCCTTCGATTTTCCTCGAAAATATGGGAAAAATGTAGAGCAGTGGAGAACCAGGCAATGTAAGTCCTTTCCTGTTAAAAAGCAATTGCCTTTTAATTCATTAAACCAATAGGTCCCAAACAGCAGCTCCCACACTCCACTTCCCTGCAGAAGCTGACCATTCACCTCCTCTCTGGACCTTGCCCTGGCCATGGTTTGAGCAGGAATTGTCTGGGGTGCTTTATTTTACCCCAGTCTACAGCTTGACCACAGTTTTGGTTTTCAGCTCCCAGGAGTTTAGGTCTCACCTAAATCCTGCAGTGGTGCGAGGAGCACCATGAGCCATAGGAATGCACACTGGTGCCAGTGAGAGCTGTTTTGTCTTGTACTTGTGATGCATCAGTCTAACCAGGGGTGTTACAAGTCATAGCAGAGTGCTCTGCGCAGGGAAGAAAGAGGTGTCCTCATAGCTGAAGATTTGAGCTTGCATATAATACAGTCCTTCACACAGATGTCCAAGTAATGACAGGAAACTGGACAAAATGACATGAATGCCAAATCCTGCTTTCCCCTTTATGGTTAAAAGTGGAGGAGTTGGTGTTCAGGAGTTTCATCATTGGCAAACTGAGATTTGCAGATCAGAAAGTAGAGGCCAGCCTCACTGCAGGAATGACTTCGAGGACTTTGTGCAACTAAGATGCTTAGGGGACTGGAGCATCTCCCATATGAGGAAAGGCTGAGAGAGCTGGGTCTGTTCAACCTAAACATAAGGAAAAACTTTTTTTACTGTGAGGGTCCAGAGCATGGCCCAGGCTGCCCAGAGAGGTTGTGGAGTCTCCTTCTCTGCAGACACCCAAAGCCCTGGCCGTGTTCCTGGGTGACTGCTCTGGTGACCTTGCTCTGGCAGAGGTTGCACTGGGGGAGCTTCAGAGGGCCCTGACAACCCCAACCATGCTGTGAGTCTGTGAAACTCAAATCAGTCTGGACAACCTCTGTTACAGGTTGATAAAAGAACTAAGGAACAAACTCTGCAGACATCTGCTGATCACTTCTAGGTAGTTATGGAGAATTAGGTGGGTCCAAATATTGTCAAGCGTTGCCTGAACCTCAGTAGAAGATGAGGGACTCCAGCACACCAGAGAACCAGATTAGGTCACTGTGGAGTCCTTCGTCTAGAGCCTTCAAAAACAGGAAATAAAATATCCCATTAAAAACAAGGAGACAGTGGTGTCCCAAGGGGTGTGTGGCAGAAGAGAAAGAACAAACTGCACATCAACATTGGTTTCATATCCAGCCTGCTGAAATAAATGAGTCAAGCGATGTTACAGATGCAGTCAAGGAGTCCCCAAGCCACAAGGAATCACTGTTATCCTACTACCACAAGAAGCCCACAAGCTCACTTCAGTTTTTCCTTCAAAACATGGTTTATATGAAAAATCTTCCAGTTAGAGAAAACCATGTATTGTAAAATACCAGGTCTGACTCTATTACCTCAACATGGAAATTTTAATAGCGAACTTTTTTCCAAAAATAAGTATTTTTATTTTAAAAAAATATTGGACACAATTTTTAACAGATTTTTAAAACTAAAATAGATGTTCAGTATCCAGATTTTGTCAGATTCCATATGTTTTCCAGACTCCAATTTCAATTATGCATAAAGAATAAGATAATTTAAACTTCCCCAAAAATATTTCTCAGCATCCACCTAAAATGAGCTGCTGTGTTGTAAAACAAGTTGTCCAAGAACATCAAGATGTGTCCCAGACCTTAAAGACCAAGATGCACACCAAAAGGAACAGAAAAGAACAAAATCAGTAACTTAAAAGATTACAAATGCTAAATGACATTCAGAGGATGAAAGTCTTTATTTCTGGTTCCCATGGAAAGGATAAGGAACTGGTGTGGGGTGGAGAAAGGACCGCTCCAGACATCCTCCTGGAATGAGATCTCCCTCTCCTGGGAACAGAGATCAGTTGTGGTTTCTCTGGGTTTAGCTCATTTTTCTGTGTCTGTGTGAGAAATTTTCTGTTGTTTCATTTGAACCCAGAAGAATCCCAGGGCCTGACCTTGGAGGCAGAGACAGGCAGCTCAAATTTTCCAGGACATCATCCCATCACCTCCATCACTACAGAGGCAAAAGCAGCATTTACCAGGGCCAGCGTCCCTCAGGAAAGGCTGCATCCACATTCACCATGACCAAGTAAGCTTGGAGTGGGTCAAGCAAGGCCAAACTGGCTTGCTCATCCAGCTGTGGAGGCAGAGCTTAGAGACCTGTCATTTCTCATTAGCTCCTAATACCTGTAGGTCAGAGGAGACAAATCGTCCCTTCCACAGCAAGCAGGCTGGATGCAGTCCCACAGGATAGGATTGCTGGTGCCATGGACACCACTGCCATTTACAACTTGCCTTGGGCTAAGCTGACACTGAGCACAAGACCTGGTGTCAGACCCCAGAGCTTACTGCTACGACCAATTAATATCCAGGTTGGTTTCTGCAATCAAACTGTGCGACTCCAGGTTGGTACCACTCAGGAGTCTGCAGACACAGCTTTGGGATCATGGGCTCTGCTGGCCCCAAGCAGAGAAAAAAAGTTTGGCATGACGGTTTCTTTAGTTGCCAACAGTTGCTGAGGTATTTAATTCCTAGTGCTAGCACCTGTAAGAGACTGCCTTACACATCCATCCCCTGCTGTACTAGCTGTCCACAAAATAGCGTTATTGATGCTCTTTGCACGAGCTTCAGTGAGAAGACACTTCTTTTTTGTAGAACTTGAATACTGTGGGAGTCTGGATTTATTGTGTGTGTGTTTTAACATCCATGGTGATATCTTGAGCAGAGGTGGAAGAAATAAGGAGAGCTGAGGAAGACTAAATAGCCTTCACTGCATCAGGCTCCCAAAACCAGAGCCTGGCTCCTGAGTTCTGCTGGCCCTGGTCTGATCTCTCAGAGAAGATTTCTGTTTCTGAGCTGGTGGGCAGCGAGCCCATGTAATGAATCCACATACGTGCAAATGAGTCAGGCTTGACAGACTCAGGTAAATCACTAGGAAAGACAATAGCAAGGAATTTCCACTTGGCCATGGGAGAGGAATGAAGACCTGTATCAAAAAATCCATCTTCCTGCATTGGAAATGGATGTAGGAAGGATAACTGCCTTTGGGACGAGAGGATTGAATCACCCAGCACCCTCTTATGACGATGGAAATTACTACTGAGCAGGATATTTGACAGATTAAGTATTGACTAAAGCTTTGGAATCTTCCAACAAAACATGTTTTCTCCTGCAAAAAAGGAGTATTTTGCAAAAATTATGAGTATCTCGTTCTTCAATTTGTTTGGTTTTTTTTCCAAAATTCACAAAGATCTTACTTTGTTTCCTAGAAATTTAGAAAAAAGAAGCATTCTATGGAAACAGGATTTCCCAACTCAGTAGTCTCAGTCCTTGCTTTTATCATGGCAATGAACTGCTTTGCTTTCTGATCCTCTCAGTCTGTGACCTGCCCTGACCAGCACCTCTTTCAAAACCTTTGCTGGCCTGCAAGCATCTGCCTGTATCTTTGCCTCTGAGTATCTGTTAAGCGAGTAGATCCCCACTGGAATTTTTTCTTCATTTTTGGACCTTTTATATCCTGTAGAGGTCTTCTCTTCTCTCAGATGCCTCTGAAATTCAAAGTTCTTCTGGAAGAAGAGCCCTGGGACATACGACAGCCCTGACAGTGGACCCCTTCTCAGCACAGGTTAATCCATGGGGTTTGACACTGCTCGGTGTTTTGCTCAGAAGACACAACACAACCTCTGGTTATTGCTTTCTGAGTGATTTGTCTCTCCACTTGCAGTTTGAAATGTGTCATCATAGTTGTAGTCTCGTTTAATTACACTGTTATTTTCCTTACCTTCTCTAAGTTTCTTTGAACTGTTGGCTCATTTCTCTCCCATACTCTTTATGCTTACAGCAAAGGCCAGCTCTTGCCAAGCTTGCAGTTAGTTCCTGTGTTCAGTAACACAGACTTAACAAGGCTGCCACGTGCTATATCGTTAATACTTGCAACTAAGATTAGAACTGAAGCATAAGAGCCAGGTTTTGAGCCAGAAATCAGTGAAGCAATACTAATTCACAGAGGGTGAGTTTCTGGCTGGTCCACGTTGCTGCAGATGTAAAACTGTGAAGAGATTTAGAAATCTCTTTAATCCACCTCTCCACTTTGCTTCAGCATCAGTGCTGGGCCCTAGCACCCAGCTAGGCTCACGCTGGGCACTCTCTGCTTGGGTTTAGGAAGAAAATCCTAATTTAATTGCACAGTTCTGCTCTAAATATTTTTATGGGGTTTATAACATCTAATGTTGCCCGTTACGAAGGACTGCTACTTACACAGAGAGATGATGCACATAAAATGGGAATCCTCCTCCATCACTGTGGGTTTTGCAGAACTGGAAAAACTATATCTAAAAGTAGCACTGTGCCAAAGTTCCCATTTTTTAATGTTTTTAATTTTTTTTTATTATGAAGCCAGGAGTTTGAAAGCTTCAGCTGCAGCAGTGCAGCTGGAAGCTGCTCTTACCAGCTCTGTCCTCACCACAGGGCATGCTGTCTCTCTCTTGCCATCACACATGTTAGACAGACAGATTTAGCAGGAATTAAGTATTTTTGCAGGCCACAGTGCTGTCTCTGGTTAAACAGCTTGGTATCCTAAGCCTGGTAAACAGCAAGAAAAGCCCCATAGATCATATTTACCAATGACTCCTGCAGACATCAAACAATGTTTTAATTTCCTTTTTGCTGATTAAGAGAAAAACCCAGCCATTAAATGCACAGAAGCAAATGTGAAAATGCCACTGCAAAAAGTACCGGTCATTGCCAATGAATGACAAAGGAATGAACAGAGCCAGGTGCTTTATCTGACTTCTACCCTTGAATCCATCCTCCCTGGTCCCTCCATGTTAATTAACTCTAATTAACTTCCCCAGCAGAAGAGCTCATAAGCTTACCAGGACTATTTTCTTTCAAAGCACAGTAAAATAGGAATTCGGATTTTGTGAAGACAGAAGCCAAACCTCACCCTGCAGCCAGGAACTGGCTCAGGTTTTTGTTCAGGGGAGCAGAGCAGATGTCAGAGGCACCTCAGGTACCAAGCCCTGAAAAACCGGCTGCTGAGGTATTTGAAATGATGATCCCTGGTGGCTGAGACACCCCAGCTGGCCCAGCACCCTGAAATGTGCTCGTGGTGCAGAGCTTCTCTTTTTCAGTATTCCAGCTTAGTTTCCCAGACTGTGGCACTTTCCTCCCTTCCTCTCAATCTTATAACCGTACAAAAGAAGTCACAGATTCAGGTCCCTGCTAGATGTTTCTCCTTGCTTCTGCTTCCTTGGAAGCAGCAAAAACCTTTCAAACCTGAGAAGTCTTATGCTGCTGGAAGCACCTTCAGGCTACCACCATCACAATCCTTTTCCTGTCCCAGAGGAGACGCCAAAAATCCCAGCTGCTCTTGGAACATGTGAAAAACAGAAGAGTAAAGAAACTGCTCTGCCCACTGTCAATATTCTCCCAACCTGTTTGCCTACCTGTACCCTCCTTCCCTTCCCTGTGTTTTGGGTTTGGAGCCACCACATCTGACACTGGTACAGGAGGTTGGAGGACTATGTGGAGGCTGGTGCACTGCTTCCAACCCATGCAACCAGCTGCATCTCGGCAGGGAAAACTTAGGTGATCTTTCTAACAGCAGAAGCAGCCTGCCTCATTAAGCAACTCTTCTCCTTCGAGAGCTGCAGAGGACTGTTCTTGTGTGTCCATGACTTGGGCATCATTTTCCATTCACCCTGGTGTTAGCATGCAGCAGCTGCATTGTGTCTGCAGAGCCAGATCAGGGTGAGCTAACATCCCAGGACTGCAGTTCAATACATTGAGGTGTCATGCTTCAGTGCAGGTAGCTTGGTCTGACCAGATCAGCAGTTCAGGAACAAAGCCTGCTTGAAAAACAGCATTTACAACCCATTTTTAAAAGTACATCGCATAAGCCTGGACAACACTGATGAGAAAGACCCCAGCCCAATGTCTCCACAGTCACTACAAATACTCCCTGATCCAGATTTGCTTAACTCAGGATCCTCACATCCTCAGCCAGTCTTCTGAAGCTGGCAATTATCAGCTCAGGAGCTACCATGAAGCAGAGAAGTTGACTGAGGACTGAACATCTCAGTCTGTTAAACACAAGCCCAAGGCAGGAGAAGTCCAGCAGACCAGTGCCAGTCTTAGGCTTGCAGCAATGTGAAGGCAACAGGAGTCTGATGTCTCTGTAGTCTCTCTCATACACAGGCAAGTCAGACATCTCAGAGGGGTGCCATCGTCTGGGTCCACAGACGTCACAGCCTCAGTGAACGCAGCACATGATTGCTGAGCTCCTTAAGCTGCTTTAATCCTGGGAGATGCACATCCTGGTCTCAAGGATAACGCTGTGTCGATGCTGAGGCAAATGTGCTGCCCTCACCTGTGTGCTCAGGTGTCCTTTCAGCAGAGCATGGGAAGAGCAGTGCCATGCATGTATGTAGACTCACACCAAGCAAGAACAGCCATGGCTCCACAGGCGACTGTCGTGCCCTTCAGAAAGTGTCCATCCCTTGGCAAATCACATATTTACCATTGTCAGTCATAAAACCTTCTTCGCACAATCCACACCAAAGTATTTCCACTTTAATACTCCTTATTTGCCCTCATGCAAACTCACCCCGCATCAGAAAATATTTTAAAACCCGAGTTATATTTAACAGTAAAGAGATTGGATTTCACTTTGCCTCTGGTTGCTTCCACTCAGCCCAGCAGTGGTGCTGGGGACTGCTTCTGACCCTCTCAACCTCTTCATTGCTATTTTCTCACTTACTTGGACAGAGTACACAGCAGGACTATACCTCTGCTGTGATAGCAGCCTGAGGCATAAACTCCTCAATTGTTCGCACCACGTATATATTGGCCTGCTGTAGGTAATGACTGACCTTTACACTTTAAGCCTTAAAGCAGGGTAGGTTAAATGTAAATTGAATATATGAGACAGATGCTCATAAATGTAGAAGTGTTCTATCTGCCAACAGCGTAGGCTGCATCTTGACTTAAATTAGGCTAAGTAACACGAACAGGAAACAGAATAGCAGGAAAAATGTCAGATGTGTCAGAAGAGAAAAATAACTTGGGACTTTCCAAAAGTGCAGACAGCAAATTAACTCTAACTGCAGATAACAAATTAGGAATATCTGCTTGTCTCGTGTGAGACAGTTCTGCACCAGTGATGTGACAAGGAAAGAGGAGCACCTCTCAGTAACAGAGCTCCTCCTGCCCGTAACTACAGCTGCAATCTTCTCCTAGTGCTCATTAAAAACTTACTGTTGCAACAGAGGTGGATTTAGCCTTATGAAGGCCAGGCTCTTCCTGTTGATAGCAGTACTGGAGACTCTGAGTCTAAGTTATTTTGTATCTCATAAATGATATGGCTTACATACACTAATTAACCAAATTTTATCTATTCCATAGTCTTTCTTGTTCACTTGTAATGCTACAACATTTTAAATAAATATTCAATGTGTTACTGTAAACGTCTTGCTCCAAGTCATGACAAGAATACAGCCAACAAGACAGGGGACAATTGCATAGTGTATTTTGGATACTCAAGTTTAATATAAGAAATTTTCTGACCTGGTACTGTACCTGGGGCATTACATGACCCTGAGGTCCCTTATAAATTTACTTTTTTGAGTATTTAATGCAAATTGACGCATTGATCAGTGCTGAGCATAGGTTCCTGCAGCTCTCCCATCAAAGGGACCCAGCTGGGTTACAGGCTCCCGATAGCCTCACAGTGTCTGGACCATCATCCACACTGGGATTGGGCCTTAGGCTACAGAATCACAGAATCATTAAGGTTGGAAAAGACCTCTAAGATCGAGTCCAACCATAAGTGACATGCCAGGTCATTCCCAGAGACTGGGCTGCTCAGCACCCATCAGCTCCTCAAACACTTGCAAGTAAATGTCTGGAGATCATGGATCTGGAGCGTGTTCAGAGAAGAGCCACAAGAATGGTGAGGGCTCTGGAGAACAAGTCTTATGAGGAGCGGCTGAGGGAACTGGGCTTGTTTAGCCTGGAGAAGAGAAGGCTGAGGGGAGACCTCATCACCACCTACAACTACCTCAAGGGAGGTTGTAGAGAGGTGGGTGCTGGTCTCTTCTCCCAGATGATGGGGGATAGAACAAGGGGAAACGGCACCAAGCTGTGCCAAGGGAGGTTCAGGTTAGAGATAAGGAGGAAGTTCTTTACTGAGAGGGTCGTCAGAAGCTGGAACAGGCTGCCCAGGGAGGTGGTGGAGTCACCATCCCTGGATGTGTTTAAAGAGTGGGTAGATGAGGTACTTAGGGATATGGTTTAGGGGGTAGACAGGAGCGGTTGGACGTGATGATCTCAGAGGTCTTTTCCAACCGAGCGATTCTGTGATTCTGTGATTCTGTGATCATGGCCTCCACAGAAACCTCAAGCCAGAAGAAGTGATTTCCATTTCCCCATACTGGGGACCAAAGCCTTTGCTGTCCAAACATGGGCCTGATTTCCCCATGCTAGTAGATGGATGATCATAAATAGCTGGGATATTTCCAAGGAAGTATCGACTCTGGGGATTTATTCTCATACGCTGCCCTGAACAGCCGTATTACACTGTGAATTAAACATGTTCCTATGGTCTGTCTTTCATTTTTTTCTCCTCAGACAAACTTCCTGCTGCACCTCTATGAAGAGATCACCTCCAAGTTCCACTGAAATGATGGAGCATCAGATCTGCAAAACTGTCTTCTCACATTCTTACATATTTTAATCACTACTTTTGACTGTGGCTAGTCTTGAGCTGGAAAAGAGACAGCATCATCTTGGTGAGTGTGGGAACATATAATTATTTACAGACCCACAGAGCACTTTCTATGAGCACTCACATAGAGTTTTCTTGAAATTAAGGAAAAATACTGAAAAAATACTGCTGCGGGAACTCCAGGATCCAAACGTGCTCTCCTGGCCCCTGACAAGGAGCTTTCCTGGCTTGCAATGGTACCAGTCACTCCCTCCATCAGACCAGCTCCAGGGTTGTCCAAGGGCCATGGGGAGATCCCTGTTGCTCCTCAGCATTCCAATAGAGAATCACTGAGAGCCTGGTAGCGACAGGAGTCCTCCAGTATGAGGTGTAAGGGCCACCACACCCACAGAAGTGCAGTGCTTGCTTTCCAGACAGCGAGGCTGTGTCAGCTTTATCACCGGCCGAGATTTAAAGGCTGAAGAATGTGTTTACCTGACAGCATCGATTTGCAATAATGGAACAAAGTTACGGAAATATAAAACAATAAAACTCATTATTACGTTTGCATATAAAATTAAGGAATTTCTGTTACAACTCTTGTGTCTCAGCTAGTCTGTAAGAGTGGCCAAAGTCTCTGCCATACATTTCTGGGCTGGCAAGCCCTGAAGAGCTCTTGCAGATGGATCTTTCCTGCTCTTATTGGAAAGTTGGTGACGAGTATCAATCAAAGCACTCACACTGGACAGCCTGTCTCTGTCTCCACATGCAATATCTTCTTCTTAATGTCTTCCTTCTGAATTTCTCCTCAGCCCTTGCCCCAAAGCACTGGATACCCTGCAGAACTATAGCGAACTTTCCAGAGGTGTATTTTGATTAACATATTCAGCTTCAGACTTCTTTTCCTATGTCCTGCCTCCTTAGGGTAACTTTAGAAATTATGCATTCAGTAATATGCCTTTATTTGTGTGAATTCCTGCAGAAATCATCACCTGAACCTACAGACAACCTCCAAAACCAGCTTGGCTCCATGGTACCTTCAAGACAGGGAGGCAGTCAGACACTTCAGCACCTGTCAAGAGAGAAATCTCGCCGATGCTTGGCATTTTTGCAGAAACCTGGCTCTCTCTGCAAGCAATGTCTCCCCTCGGGAGTATTTGGCAGAGTCATGTCATGGGCAGACCTGTCGTTGGGCTCCATGAAGTGGTGATTGCTCACCTGGCAGATCTCAAGAACAAACTCTCTGAACTTGCTCCTCAAGTTCCTCCTGCAGTTGTCGGTCTCTGCCTGCACCAAGTCCAGATCTGGTGGTAGATGACACACGCAGGTCAGGGTTGGTCTTGGGCTCCGCTTGGCAGGTTCATATTCACTGGGGCAAAGTCTGCCCACAGCGGCACCATCACTCCCAGCTCCAATATCCTGCAAATGTTCACCCTGCGCAGTATTTGCTCTCCATCCCTGCTCAGCCCTTTTAATGCCTTGTTATCTCAAGGTGAGGCCCTCCGACAGCACCCTTGTTAATGCCTATGCAGAACTGCAGTGATCTGGTAGGCAGATAAAGGCGAAGTAAAACACATTCCCATTCCAGCAGGCACCAGCGTGCCAAGCCTGCACACACTGTAGGTCGGGCCAAGCAAAGTAGGGCACTCTGATACAAGAACAAGCCCAGCCACATATTATCTGCTGATACTAAGGTATTTACTTGGTGATAGTTAAAGCAATGGGTCTGATAGTCTAGAGGGACTTGTCAGTACCCTACAAATGGCCACTTTCCAACTTTGCCAGTGCACCTCAATCCCCACAACCTGAATCCTCCCTCTACAGACAAGCATGTCAGACTGAGAACTTCCCTCCCTCTTCCATTCCTAGTCCCATTAGAGCAGAGGCTGGTCAGGTTGCATCTTCTATGACTGCACCATGGACAAAAGAGCTCACATGAGAAGCTCTGAGACTCTCTGGCCTTCCTGTCTTGCAGTCTTTGTGACAAACCATTAGGTATGGCTTTGGGTTTCAGAAAGACCAAAAAATGTTTCACCTGCTGCTGGTAGGAAGCTACCAAGTAGGGTTTTTCATTTTGCATTTGTATCAAAAGCCCCACAAGATTTCATGAATATGTCACATTTTGTAACAAGAGAGTTTCAACTGGTCTGAATGGAGCATAAATGAAAATATCTGTGACAAAGCACCAGAAGAAACATTGGAGCAAGGGTTAGAAGAATGGCATTTATTGATAAACTGGGGCATGATCAACAATAATCAGACTGGTAAGCACTCAGGAATGTGGTATTTGCACAGAGACCACAGAGCTGCTGAGTCACCAGGTGAAGGATGGAAGGATGGTATCAGATCAATAACTGGAGGATGGCAACAAGATGGAATGTATTGCATGTGACGTTCCTCTGTGTGTTATCCCAACGGAGGACACTCATTATCCATGGGCATACCTGAAACAAGGAAATGCCAACAAGGGGCAGCAAGTTTGCCTGAGATTTAAGGAGAGTGAAGTACACAAAGTTCAGAGAAAGGGATTATATAGAAAGAACTGTTGGCTCCTAAATAGCATAAAAGATTTGACCAAAAGTGAGTTTGTTGTCATCAATCAAGAAAAACCAAGGAGATGCTGAAGACTTGACAGCCAATAGCCCTCATCCTTTATGCCACATGCAGGTGACCCTGACCAGACCTTTTGGGCCGATGTGACACCAATTACCAGAAACAGTTGTAGAACAGTATCTGGATGAAAGACAAAATCTTCTGACTTCAGACACTTCTCTTAGGGGTTGCTGACAGCCCAAAGCTCAGTCCACCTCATGAGGGTTCTTCTTTAGAGTAGAGCAATGCCATCACAAGCTTCCTCTCAGAGACCTATGAAGCTAAATGTCCATTGGTGCAGTACCCAGCAGACACTCTCTCCCACCAGGTCCCTTGTTCAAACAAGGACACTTCAGGGCTGGGAGAAGGTGAATGGAGTAGAGGCACTGAGTAGACTCGTGGGAAACCAAAAGTATTAACCAGCAATATCTGTATGTACCCATTAAGTCTCCCCACTGTCCTTCTCACATCAAGATGACAAGGCATCCTGGAGAAGAAGGAGTAGCAGCATTTTGTACCCTGAATGAGGAAGGTCTAAGGCTCTGGGAGTCTCAGTCTTTCCAAATCCCCGTTGGATCTCTTGTAATCTCTTGAACTTTTCAACAGTTCAGAGAAGAGCTGATGTATCACACAAAGGCTCAGCCCCCTTTCTCTGCTCCCCAAACCCTCTATGTTTAACCCTTTATGATATATTATCAAGACAGCTTCTGACTTGTGTTTCCTTCAGGGACAGAGATATGACAGGGGTGGTTTCCCCCCTTTTTTGTGTGGAGGTAGCCAGGTCTTGCTCTCCTAAAAGATGAATAAGAAACTCAGAATTTGGCTTAGGGATGAGACCATCTTATTCCAGCAATGGGAGAGCACTTGGCTTCCCAGTGCCTTCAGGAATGCAATAAGGGAGTGAAGTCTGCCTGACTCCTGCACTACACAAGACACCAGAGCAGCTTTGAGAAGGTTCCTGCTCAGCAGTAGCAGCTGAAACAGGAGGTGCCATCCCCAGCACGGCCAGCAGCACTTTTGTGGGCACGTGGTGGAAGATTCAGTGATTAGAAGAGTGCATCCCTTGGACTAAGATTGCTGCTGTTCTCAACCACCTTCCTCCTCCAGACACAGCATACGCCATCTTCAGCCGGAATCCTAATATCAGTTTCTGTACAAATGCAGGAATGACTTTAGTCTTCCACATTCATCTCTCTCCAGGACTTCATTTGTTACTTTCCAAAGCCTGGGTTTACTATTCAAAGCACATTTCATTCCTTTTCCTTCCTTATTGAGCACAAGATGAAGTGATTTATCTATGGCTAATGCACGGGACCATACAGCCCGCAGCAGGCAGGCAGCATCTGCAATGCATGAAAAGAGTGATTTTACGGTGCCTGGGGATTGCACAAGTGTGAACAAGTTACCATGGCTTAACAAGACGCTGTGCATGCACTGAGCTGTGAAAAGTGTTCATGTATGCTCTTAGCCCACAGCAAATCTGAGGCAATGTGACTTAGCTTAACTCACCATGAAAGAAGGTGCGCTCCTTGCATTTGCCACGGACTAGGAGCATATCCAGAGACAGCTACTATCATCCCCTGGATTGCTGTAATTTGTTCAGAGACTGGAACGTGATAAGTCCTACTGGTTCTGATAGCCCTGGGTTCCTACGTATTGATGTCACTTCTGAAGGTAAAGCTCTGAAGGTTACTGGGGGAAGGTAAGTTTTAACCCCAAAGCCACTAGGAAATGTGGAAAGCTCAGAAAGGTTAGAGTTGTCTGAGCCAGGGACTTGTGGTTGTGGTGATGAAGGGGAACTAGATCTAGATTCAGTACCTTCCTGTGGGCCAGCTGGAGTGGTTGACCAAAGCTTCAAGACACACGTGTCCACCCTAGGTGATGATTTGGGAATCTTTGGTGGGGCCTGTAGTTTTGCTGTGTGGTGGCTGAAGAGAATCAGTCCCTGTGACTGCTCACAGTAAGTACAGGCAAAAGCAAGTCTCTGTGCTGTGATGTCCTTACAGGGAAGCAGCTTTCAGGGGAACCACCTGCACTGTGCAGAGCTGCAGATATTGAGACAGAGCTTGATGCAACTTCAGACAAATGGTGAGTTTCAGATAAGAGAATAATGCAGCTGTCCAGAAGTACAGTTATTGAAAAGATCAGATGGTGGCGACTGAGTGTGATGGAGCTGAATGACTGAAAGCCTTTTTCAGTGGCAGAGTTCAAGAGCTATGGAGCAGCTCTAATCGTACAAGAAGTAGGGGTTAATTTGACAATTTGACAGAAGCATGCACTGAATGCAAAGAAAGGAAGCCATGAGAACAGCTGCCTTTGCAGCATGCAATTGTGCTCCCCAAGGGTAATGAGCTTATGAGATACAATCAGATACATCAGATCATCCTTACCTAGGGGATGTTCTTGTCAGCCAGCCTCTACTCTGCATTCCTCTGGTGTATCAGGAAGCAGTGAAATGGAAACTGAATAATCTTCTCAAGGGTGGCTGAGACAGGTCACCTATATAATCTGGGTATTTCCAAACGGAATTGTAGAATAACGTCATGGAGACGTGAGGATATGTGTGCATGACATTCCCTTGAGTTATGTCTCAAGTCCCAGTACTACCAATGGAGAGAAACAGGAGCACTGAGGGCATGACACATCCTGCAGCAGAGACCTAAAATACCTCAGGTGGATTCAAGGCTCACAAGAGCCAATTTCCTTTCTCCACGTGCAATGACTGATGCAGACACAGCTGTCTACAGTGTAGACATCTAAAGTCAGTGGAGATAAGCTCCAGCTTTGCATAGCTGCCCCTTCTCCATTCAGTTTACATGTGAACAATTGGTCAGGAGTAGAATAGCATGTTCTTCTTTGCTTGGCATCTAACTCCAAGAGTTAGAGTGAGGGACGATTTTAGTACAAATGGTCCACAGAGCCAGACAGAGCAGCTAAAATAGCAAATGTACCTAGTAAACTGTCAGACTCATTGTCTCGAGCAAACAGCTTCTTCACCTTGCCTCTTCACCTCAGGAACAGTATCAGGATAAGGCTCACTCCCCACACACTGCATATGAGGACAGCAGGAGAGGTGACTGTGACTAACATTTCTCATGCCACCAAGCCAGGAAACACTCAGAGCTACTCAGGGGTCCACAGCCTTTAAAATGAGGAAGACCAAGCTGGTTCATAACCCTTCTGATAACCACAGTGTTAGCTGTGAAGCCTGCTACAGGTTTACAGATGGACTAAACAAATGTGCATTTGTGCACTGTGGACATCACGGGGTCTACTTATACACAACCTGATCTCTGCAGACATCACGAATTTGTTTGCTTCTGCAAACCATGGAAAAAATAAGCTTATGGCTGGAAATATATATTCCTATCTTGTAAGGATTCAGGGCTTGAACTGCAGACAGCATGTAAAGAATAACACTGTCTTCCCAAAGTGCACTTTAATCCATGTGTCTTCCAGAACAGTGTGCATTACAGCTCTGCAGCATTGAAGGGTACAGTGCCTTGCAGACTTCTTTAGACCCTGCAGAAAACGCAGGCAACATTTTTGCTGCTGTTTTACCAAAAGCCACACTACAAGAACATATCAATTAAGAAAAAAGCATTTTGACCAGTGTAGAAGAGCTCTTGGCAGTGCTGTGCTGAAATTCACAGATCCATTCAACCTCTCCAGTCAGCCCTGATTTCTCCTGTTGTAAGTGCATGTAGGGTTCAAGCAGAGTTTCTCCCTTCATGGGAGTAGTTGGTCACTCAGCTGCCCCTGTACCCTCTGGATTGATTGATTTTGGCCATGCAGTAGCACCAGATTCATTTGAAAAATCAATCAAAGCAATAAATTATTTTGCTTTGGCTCTTCACCGAAGATCTTTCTATTCCCTGCACTACATCTTTAAGATCTGTTCCTGAAATGTGGGATTACTGCCCCGCTGTCTGCTTCAAAGAGCCACTATCCCTGTTTCAGGGCTAGTCCTGCCTCCCATTGCAGCATCACACTAATCCTGCTGCTGGGAAATTGCGCTGAGGACCAAAGGTAGGTCCAGGACATGTAGCAAAGGCTAAAAATAGTGAATATGAGCAATTCCCAGCACCTGCCCTGCAAGTTGCCCTCCCTGAGTGCTGGGAGGGTGCGGTGGGGATCGCGAGGCGCAGCTGAGGGAGTGGGGAGCGGCGGCAGGCTTGTTAGAGCTCTCTATGTTTAGGTCCTTGCAGGCTGGAGCAAGAACACAGGAGGTCTCCTTCTTGTTCTCCCCTTCCACATCGGTTTGCCTGGCAGCAGTGTCTATCAAGCCTGACCTCATTTTATAGCTCCATTTAAACTTCTCCAGCCTTGCAAGCTGACAGTGCGTCCTCACGAGGTACCTCAGACAGATTTCTAACATCTGCTCATTAAAGCACTGCCTGTGTGTCTGTCTCGGAGGCAAGCTGCCTGTTTTGCTCCGGGTGCCATACTTCAGACTGCAACTTTGAGCTAAAGGTTGCTCATTAGTCTGTCTGGTCCAGCCCCTTATTTCTGGCACTGGCCGGGGCCAGAGTAAGAGAATATAAACCTAATGGTCAGTGATGCCATGGAAAGAGATCTGTCTGTCCTAATCCTGCACTGATGAGCTCTTCCCCAGAGCAGGAGGTGACAATCTCTCAGGCAGTCACATTTGCTGTTATCTCAGCTCTTCCTCCTGCAGATACTTCACAGACTGCAGCTTTGCCCTTGTCCAGCCCTTTGAAATGGGCTGGACTCAGTGAACTGCTGCTGAAGGAATCGATCTCACCGCTGCATGGGGCCAGATATTCTCCTTCCCAACTGCTGCTCTCTAACATCATCTCTCTCTAAACCCCTCACATCAGCTCCTCCATCTCTTCTTCCTGTTGGACTGGTTTCATGAGCTGTTTGATAGCAATCCCACTGCTCCTCCTCAGTGTCCACACCACTGACAGTGACTTCAGTGCCTCTGCCAGTGCACGGTCCATAAAAGTCAGTACACAGCTGTGCCTCAGTGCATGGTCTGCTATGCTGGTACTCATCTCTTTAGATCTTAAGGGAGAGGTCAACACATTAATCCATCTCCAGTGCAACAGAAACTTGACAGAACTAAAATATTTAGTTTCTCCTCACATTTCATAACAAATCTTTATTTTCTCTCTAATCCTTTAAGTAACCTCTAGTTACTTCTACTCTCATACTATCAAAAACATTAACCTTTCTGCAGTCCTACTTTGTCCATCTCTGTCTCCCTCCTCTGTTTATTCCTCCCTCCACCCTATTTATATGGCAGTGTGACAGACAAAACTGAATACTCTTCTCTGGACAACAATGCTGACGTTTTGCAAATAATGTCTTGAGTGGGGTGTTGTTGCCACTACTTCAACCTTTAATCACATTTCTTATTTTTCACACCCTTAACATCCTAAATAGGCACCGTCAGGGGCTTGTGATAATGCCTGGAAAGCTCTGAACACAGAATAAAGTTTGGCAGTAAAAGTTCCAGACCCAAAAGGGTTTCTGATTGATAAACTCTCCATTGTCTGGGATACACAAAATTCTGAAGTCCACTTCAAAAGAATTATTTTGCTTTCACTCTTGAATTGCACAGGAATGAAATCTCTTCAGTTCTTCAACACTGAGCTGTTTCTGGTGAAGCTGTACTAGAATAGGGTCAGTCCAAGTCATAACTGTCTGATGCAGGAATTGAAGAGTAATGAAGAACAGTTAATTTGAGGCTACTCACAACCCATCTACCCACACTCGTCAAAGATCAGTAATTCCCAAAATGCTGCTCATAGACCTGTCCAACTCAACTGTTCCTTCTACACTCATCCTTCACCTCATCACCACCTACAACTGCCTCAAGGGAGGTTGTAGAGAGGTGGGTGCTGGTCTCTTCTCCCAGGTGATGGGGGATAGAACAAGGGGAAACGGCACCAAGCTGTGCCAAGGGAGGTTCAGGTTAGAGAGAAGGAGGAAGTTCTCTACTGAGAGGGTCGTCAGAAGCTGGAACAGGCTGCCCAGGGAGGTGGTGGAGTCACCATCCCTGGATGTGTTTAAGGAGCGGGTAGACGAGGTACTTAGAGATATGGTTTAGTGGGTAGACAGGAACGGCTGGACGTGATGATCTCAGAGGGCTTTTCCAACCGAGCGATTCTGTGATTCTGTGATTCTGTGATTCTTCCACCTGCTTGGGAAGAAGCTTAACCTTTTCCAAAAGGTTGCTTCATCTTTTCATTTCCCATGCTGGGAGCTGAAGAGGAACCCACTGTCTCCATCCCCATCTGCCTGGTTCCCAGACATGAAAGCATTTGCCTCCATCGATGTTTCCTTTATCCTACATAATATTTCTTTACTCTCTTGTGTGCAGTGAACTCAAGTCCTAGACTGACCCTCCAATTCTCCCACTCTTAAAAGCCAACTGTTAATTATAATTACTTTCCAGAATATACCCAGAGCTGAGTCCTGCCTCTGCCAAGAGCACCCTAATTAAGCCTTTTCTCTACAAGTGCAGTTCACTCCCCTTTGGCATGCAATGCATAGTTACATTTAATTTGCTGCTTTTCCAAACTGCCATAAGAAATATAGCTTCCAGGAAAAAAATAAGGGCCCAGACTCTACTCTCAGTGCCTTGAACAAGACAAATGATGAAAGGAGTCAATATCACAGGGGGATCCTTCAGCTCCTGCCAGTAACCGAGCTCTTCTGCAGTATTTTTGTCAATGTCTACAGCCCCCTTAGACCTCACGTCCTTGCTCATCCAAGAGACTACTTGAATGCCTTCTTCAGTTGGCTGACATTGAAAGCTGTGGGTGAAACCTGCTGACACCGTGGTTACAGGAGGTCACACAGGTGTGTTAGCATGGCTGCATACAGGTGGGGTGGGAGTACTCTTTGGCTGTAAACCGTACCCAAGCTATGGAGGTACTTATGTCTCAGATAACTCAGAAGATGCAGTTTCAACCTTGGTGACAGGACATTCCCCTGAATGATCACAACAAACAATACGACACCCAGCAAAGAGGATGAGGGAGCACATATAATTCCGACAGTTAGCCAATAATGACCATAAAATGTTACTAGAATAATTTTCAAGGCTTCCAATGCATAAGTCACTGATTTATCTCACTCTGGATTGCTGTGCCTTCTGGGGCAGAATTCAGCTGCTACTGAACAGGGCATAGATAATCTACATGGTTCAGGAAAAGACAAATAAGTTCAGAGCCAGATCCCCCACTGATATCAAAAGGCAGAACATCTTTTCCTGCTCTGCTACTTCATGCTGTCATTTTGAAAGTGAAGCCTTGCCCTGGCTCCCAGTGGAGCCTTGGGGGAAAATAGTCAGACAGATATAGAAACCTCTGCTGGAATTCAGGGTAACATTAGTTCGGTACCCTTATAAAAAATATAGCCAGGGATCTTCAGAGACCGTAACTCGTCGCAGTCTTTCCAGATTCAAAATACATTGACTTAGTTCTGACTCACAGACCAACATGCCAGGACACAGCATCTTGCCCTGCAGCATCACAGCTTCCCTTGGTGGTCTCCCACGTAGTCCTGGCTAGCTTTGGAGCTGACACACAGTGAGTTACAGCGGAAAAACCTCTCCTGTTCATCTCTGTGGGGCTGCTCTGTGCGGCTCTTGCATGTGACCGTAAAGCCTCCCTCATACAACTGCAGCTTGCATGAACCTAGCAGGACTTCACCCCTGTCAGACCTCCTGTGTTCACAGTGATCCTGGCATGAAGCACCGTCTCTGATGGCCTTATGCAATTTTCCTCTTTCAAACTGCTGGTTTGGGGTAAACAGAGAGAGGCAAGCCAAAGCTCACTCCTCAGACATCATCTGGCCCCATCATAGCTCTCTGCAGGCACCATGTCCACTGGTGGCTTGGGAACATCTGGACCAGCCTTTCTCCACAGAGCATGCATTCAGGCAGGGAGTTACATCCACCTCTTTTTCCACCCACTCTCATCTTTGCTGGGTGTTATCTCAAAACATTCCAGGTTTATATACTTATATATAGCAACAGCACATGCTGCAAGGCATGAAGCAGGCTGTCGCTGTTGTCTTTAAGCATCCTTCTGCTCTTCCAGGTTGGGACAGTTCTTGCACAAATGCAATTACCACAGCAAAGTGTAATACTTCCTACAGGGTGCTTCACTGAGCTGCCACAGCTCTCGGGGGTTACCCCAGCCCAGGGTTACCTACCTTCTGTCAAAACAAAACGTTTTTGAAAAGCACAGAAGAGAGAGAGAGGGGACACACTGGCCACATGGCAACCTGGGTGATCACACAGCTCCTGGAGTCTGTGCAGCAAAACATTCAGCCATGCTGCCTAGATCAATGGGTTATTATGCACACTAGCTGGGATATTGGTCTGAATGTCCTAAATAAATTCTGTGGGAAGATAGGGAACTGCATGGAGCTTGAATCATTTCACAAAACTGGCCACTTTTTGGAGGTGTTAAAACTGTGGGAAGTTGTAAATCCTATAGAAAGAAACAAAAGGGCAGGGTGCAAGGAAGGCAAAGGTAGCAATCTATTTATTACATGAATCCTAGATTATAAAATGCATTTATCTCCCATTTTTCTCCTGCACTTTGTCCTGCTAGCCTTCTCCACGGCAGACTTCCAAAGTCCCAGAGCAACCTAACTCAATTACTGCTTTTTATCAAAAATAATGTTTCTCCCCTTCCTGAAGACATTATTGCTCAGGGTGAATGACATTTGTCTCATAGGCTGTGGCTTTTCAGAGGTAAGAACAGGAACCTGAAGAGGGAGATACGGCACTTCACTGACCAAGAGTCTGCATTTCCCTTGTGAACACTGTGTACCTAAGGATTTAATGTGGATGAATGCACCACAATGCATCTCTCTGTTAACCCTGACTTGCTGCTCATTCCTAAAGGCTCCCATCAACTAGACTTTTGGCACCTAATCTTAGATCAAAATACTTAATTTTAGATCAAAATCACCCTACAGAGATCAAAATTGAGTTAATTGAAGTCACAAAGGTGGCAGAAGAAGGAAAACACCTGACTCTCCACAACCATAGGAATCTCTCTGATTTCTGGGACGTTTTCCTATTAGAGAAGGATTATCCTACCCCAGAATTATTTGAAACAGCTCAAATATAGGTGACCTGTCACGGGAGCCAGCTTTGCTGGTGTCACTGCCGCTGACAGGCACAGCTTGGGCAGCTCCTGGGGTACCTCTGCCCTCTTCACACAGCTTGGAGCAGCAGAGGAGCAGGGAGAGAAGAGCTGTGGAAGATGAAGGGTGTCTGACAGGTCAGGTCTCCTGTTTGAACTCGAGTTTAGGACAGATTCACGGTGTGGCATAGCAATGCTGTGATGCTGGGCAGGACACCAGGGGGGAATCCTGGAGAAGCTGCAGAGAATGCTTCAGCACCAGGGGCATTTTCCTCCTCATCCCATGCTGATGAAAGGAGGTGCATGGCAACACCACGACAGCAAGGACAGGCTCAGTGACTCCATATCAGAGAAGGCAGCCCAGCATTATGGAGATTAAAATCTCCTCTCAGTCCTGGTTGAATAGTCCACGTAACACCAGTGAAACTCATTATTTGTCCCTTCTAGTCTTCACCACATGCAAAGCCCACTCTGCTGCAGCCAGAGATGTCAGAGCAAAGAGGGTGAGCCTGGGAGCATGGCAAAGTCCCTGTCCAGTACCATCCAACATCCCATGCTGAACCCAGGGCAGAAACCTTGTAGGTGCCAGGTTGTATGTGTGGTTTGAAAACTAGCATGAGGCACAGCAGCCAGGATTCATCCTGCATTGGTCCTCCAAGGGTCAGCAGGCTGGGGCCAAGCAAGAGCCCTGAAAGGATGCTCAGAAGAAATAACCAGGCCTTGCTCTGATGGGATGTTGGCTCAGGCTTCAAATGCTGATGATGTCCTTTCAAGACCATATTGGGACTGAACCACAGTGTGTTACCAGAAACCCTGTACTGGCAGGAGAGCTGCTTCTCTGGCAAAAAAATTGAAAATGAGGCTCTCCTGATAGTGTCTAGTTCTTTTGACAGCAATTAACCTCTGCATGCCCAGAGAAGACTGACAAAATGTAGATTTCTTCCCTGAATCCTCTGGCTTATTCAGAGGGTGCAGCGTCCTCTCCTGCTGTCATAAGTCCTAGCAAGATATGCTCCATTTTCTGTGATGGGTAAAAGGATTCCTCAATATGCAAACGCTGATATTTAAACTTTAAAAAGTTTAATTAGTTTTTTTATTTATCTGAATACCATTGATTTCAGCCCAGAGAGCCAAGAGCTTTGAAGTATGAATTTCATGGAAACATCAGGGTTGTAGAATAGCCAGAACATGCTCCTTCATGGCATCAGGACCGCTCAGCAGGACATACAGATTAATGAGCAGTGTTCTGGGCTGAAGGAATGGCACAATGAAGTTGTTCACAAAACACCATGCAGGATGGTTTTAGCAGGATTTTTTTTTTCTTTCACCCCAGTACTTTTCTAGATCATGCATGAAAATATGAGCTACTGTGAGACCAAGTCAGAAGATACTTATGCATCTGAGCCCTACTTCTCGAGTCACAGGTAGTGTTGATTGATGATTTTAATGGCAGCTTGAGCACCTAAGTCCACTCAAAACCTGGTCCTTTGGCCCTCCTATTCGATAGTCCTCTGCACTGCAAAAAATGCCTGTTCTTCAGTTGAAATTGCCTCCAGCCTGCACTGGTTTTCCTCTGTATGTCCATCTTCATAATCTTTACTCTTTGTTCCTTCCCAGTATCTCTGAGGTAACAGATGAGGTTGACTAACTCAACAAGCTAAACATGTGCTGCTTCAAATCAAGGAAATTGCACTTCATGTGGGTGTGTATGGGCCACTGAGCCACAGCTGTGCCTTTGCTACCAACACTGGAGCTGTCAGTACCATCACACCCAACAGACGAGGCGTATTTTCAGGAGACACAGTACAGAGCTGGTCTTCTCCAGTTCAGCTGTGAAGCCAACAGGCACCATCATCCACATGTGTTCACTCAAGATGCTGCATTTCCAGCAGCAGAGGCAGCAGACTCTACTGCAGACGGTTCATTTCCTACAAGCATCCTACTTTAACTTAGTCCCTTAACAATTATATTTCCTTTTCCTAACCTGTTTCACCATCGCTCTGCATGCTGTTACTCACCTGTTGCCCTCTCCCAAGAGAGCTTGCTTTTTGGTATCCAAAAAATGAGTCCTTTAGTATCCTTAACAAAGGTGGTTTGGTCTTTAATTTGAAAACACCTTTTCAGTGGTTGGGTACAGTGATTTCCTGGAAGGAACCCAAAGATTTTTCTAAAAAACTATTTTCACAATAGGAAGACCATATGAACAGTCTTCTGAACAGCACTAGTGCTCTAGGAAGTTAGGTTAAACTACACAATTCACTGCTGAGCCAGTCTTGTTGACCTTCCATAAGCAGAAGCTTCTTGGTGTAGGTACTTCAAAGTAGCTGGGTCCTTAAATCCACAGAACCTGGACACTTTTACCCTTCTGGTAATCTAGACCATAAATCCTGAATTATTGTAGAGAATGAGGTTCTGGTGACTTTATCACTCACTCACCTTTGTAAATGTTGCTTTTCCATTTCCAGGATCCCTTAAAGGATCCTGCATTATTAAGGAACAGGGTTTGCTCACATGTTCCCTGCTTTTCTCTTCCACTTAATGCTGAGTGGGCACATGGCAAACACTCAACTCTGGTGCTAATAATTTCGATTTTTGTAACAGAGAGGTTAAAAACTCTCTTATATAAACAAATAATTTTTCAAGGAAACCTCTTCTAGTTTCACAAATAAATCCAGATTAGAATAGTGAAAAAACCAATTCGCATCCCTAGGCTTTACTCAACCACCTGATTCTACACACTGTCCTTTTCCAGTTTTCCAGACAGAATATAGGTATGTGCAACACCACACATACAACATCCCTCATGCCTGCAGTGTGCTCTCAGCCATCTAAGCTCTGTCTTAGGAGCCCATGCCATGTTCATCATCTCTGGTCTAATCATATACTCCTTATATTTAGATGGACAGAGACGGGTTTAATGGATTTAAGGGTTTAAGTGGGACAAATTGTGGAGATTCAGCTATGGCAGAAAATAGTTTCAGTGATTATGCTGTCAAACAGCTTTTATTATTCATATGAGGGGAAATGAGAACAATGCAAAGTGCATTTGTGTGCTCTGAATAAGGGCACTGGTTCTTGGCCTTGGCAGCTCTCATGTCCCTCATGCAGCCTCTGTCTCTCAACATGGAAAAGCAACTAATGAAGCAACCAGGGGTTCAAGGCAGCATGCAGAGCCCTGGTGCTGAATCCAAGCCCTCCTGCTCATTTCCCCTTCCCATCTTCATGGGCGGAATTCGGAGCCATTGGTGATTAACCCTGGGTTAAGCCAAAAACAGGAGCTAGGAAAACAAGGGCAGCCCAGAAGAAGAGCTGGCGTTCATCCCTCCCATGTTTATTTGACACTGTTAGGTTTCCTGCTCTCTCTGAAGTGCATCTGTAAGTCAGGATACCAGAGGACCAGAGGGAGCTGAAGTCTGCTGAAGGAAGGACTGGGTACCTGCAATGAATCATAGCGATTAGAGCTGGCGTCTGTTCTTGGTGAGCTCAACATTTGACCACAAGCATTATTTTCTTAGGCTTAAGAATACCTAATTTTTCCTGAAATACAAGAGACTCCTAATGCAAAAGCACTGAGGAAGCGGAGGTACTCACACATAGACACAGGCAGGTGACAGGCTTCTCTGGTGGTCTCAGGGTGTCTCCTGCTCTTGTTGAAGCACACAATCCTTGAGATTTCCCCGAAAGTTCACAAATGGGGTCCAAATTGACCGCAGTTCCAGACCCTATAGGAAACACCCAAACATCAGTCAAACCAACTTTGCCCCCAGTTCTGCTGGCTGTGTGGGCTTTCCCTTGGAATCCAGGAGTTGACTGCTCACAGATATGATAAGACAAGGGGTAACGGACACAAACTGGAACACAGGAGGTTCCACTTCAATTTGAGAAGAAACTTCTTCTCAGTGAGGGTGACAGAGCCCTGGACCAGGCTGCCCAGAGAGGTTGTGGAGTCTCCTTCTCTGCAGACATTCAAAACCCGCCTGGACGCCTTCCTGTGCAACCTCATCTGGGTGTTCCTGCTCCGGCAGGGGGATTGGACTGGATGAGCTTTGGAGGTCCCTTCCAATCCCTGACGTTCTGGGATTCTGTGATTCTGTGAGATGCACCTCTCACTCTGAGTGAAGGGAGAGGGAGGGATAGGGAATGTCACGAGGAGCTTCCTTAAAGGTTATATGAGGAAGCTGTTTCTTATTGTGATATTTTTAATAAATTAATAATTATTTTTAATAAATTCATTTTGAATTTTTATGGAAACAGTATTTTCTGTTGGATTTTCTCCATTGCTGCAGAATTTCAACACATTGGCTAGAGAGTTCCAGGTGAGATTGCCTACTGTACATTATAAGATGTCATGTCTTGTCTTTAGTGAGGATCTCACACTGTCTTACAGCACATCCTTATGAGCAAGTCAGGGAAATCTGATACAGATTTGCACCAACAGATCATTTTGCTATCATTGCAGACCAAAGGCTGACTATCAAAATGATAGGATTTACCAAGCCATGGTTGCCAGAGCTTGGTTCAGCATTTTCATCAGTGTCCTCAGTAAAGGAAGAGAACATGCAAACCCAAAGAAGGCATCAAGCTGGGAGAGGATTGAAAATGTGTTGGACGATTAAATCAAAATCCAAAATGCTCAATAAATACTTTGGGGAAAAAATGCAAACCAGCAACCAACCAATAACAAAAACCACACTGAATGCTGTTCTACAGGGGAAAATGCCTCCAGAGGGAGATTTGCCTTTAGACACCTCTCCTGGGTGAGACTGACGGTCATCCTGAGATGTCTTTATCTCCCAGGTAACTGAAGGGACCCAAAGAGTGACAAACTCAGTTACACCTCACAAACAGATGTCTTGGAGGAAATCCTGCTCATACTCTGGAGCAAATGGCTTCAGTAACGTTGAAAAGGCTCTGGGAGGTACAGATCACAAATGTAGTGTGAGGTACCGGTGTCAGACAGCTGTGCTAAAGGCAAATGTGCTGTTTGTACTATTGGAAATAGAGCTGAAAGGACGAGCAGAGCCCTGAAGGGCCTGGCAAGATCTCAGGAGGGGTCCTGCGCCCACAGGGCCATGAGACTTGAGGAGAGTTGTAGACCCATTAGAGATCATCCACAAGAAGCAACAGAAGCAGGAAGATGCCTGGAAAATGTGAACTATGTGGAAAGTAAAATTATACAAATTATATAAAATATATATAAATTGAGCTGGTAATAAAGATAAAACTAAGGGAAAATTTCCATGGGTGAAAAATTGGCATATTGGAATATTTTCCCTAGGAGGGTGGTAAAAACTTCTTTGTTGGGAGTATTTAGAAGGGACAGAGACACAAATATAGTTGATCTGACTTAGGCAGGGAGTGCCAGCAATGTTTTTATGGCTTCTTTTACTGAAAAAAGATGTTCTCTATATACAGGAGGTGAAGGAAGCAGGTAATCCACATGTACAGGCAAAGCATCCTTTTCTTCAGAGGGATCTTTCTCTAGGGAGCCAAGACACAAAAAGGAAGAATGAGAAGTTTTTACAGAAGGCAAGCAGGGGAAGTGAAGGTTTTTGCCCAAAGCCAGCCTGAGAGAAAGGAAGTAATGGAAAGCAGACCATGTGAAGGGAACAATGGACTCCCTTCAAATTAATCAAAGACCAAAGAGCACTGTGGATATTCTGAGTGTCTTCTAATTTACTGCCTCCGTTTATAAACATTTTGCAAGGAGTAGTGCCTGCTTTATAAAAAGTGCTAAAATGAGCAGAGCAATCTGCTGAAGAGAACTGAAATGTCAATGTCAGGTGAGACAGACAGCAGGGCGTCCACAAATGCTTAATGCTCCTTAGGACCCTCATAGTTGTTTCAGGAACACTTGAAACACCCAAAAGATTTCCAGATAAGAGAAATCCAGAAAGCTAAAAGATCTTTGTGACAAAGGTGGACTTTTGTGACACGTTTCCTGGTTTTAATCCTGAAGAGGGAAATGGTTATATCATCTGCTACAAACCTTCTCGTGGTAACTGCCCTGCGGCATCTTAGCGAGGTAATTAATTTCAGGAGGAATTACCCAACCCTTAATTTTTCTAAGCAATTATCAGCTCAGGTGCCAGCCAGGAATTGCAGCGCTCTCTGCTCCGATGATGGCTGGGTACAAGTAGCTGCAGACTCCTCTGCGATGCTGCAATTTACCAGGAAGTCTCCTGCGGTATCTGTCTTGAGATGCCTTCACCCAACGAGCGTGCCCAGATAGCAATCGCAACCTCTCCCATGTATTTAAACGGGCAGTTTTGATGAATGCTGCGAGTTCTGCTGTCTCTCCGCTTGCTGTTTGGGGAAGTAGTGCAAAGGGCTTGGGCTGCAGAGTGAGTTCAGCCTTCCCCCTCACCAGGCACAGCCAGCAGAGGCAGAGGTGCAAGAGGCAGAGGGGATCTGGGCGTTCTGCACCATGGTTTGCTTCTCTGTGCAGGCTGCTGGCAGTTGTTGCTGGTTTTCTGTGCCTCAGTTTCTCCACCTGTATGTACATAAATTTACTGTTCTTTGCAATACTGTTTTATTAGCCCATAAGGGTGTTCCTGTGTTGAAGAATTAAACTGTTGGCCAGTGTCTGTCTAGGTGCCTTGTTAGTTGAGCATTTGAAGATGAGTGATGTAGCTCTCTCCAAAGCAGGCAGAGAGCTTTGGTACCACCAGTAAGTGAGCAGTAGACCCTCATGTTATCACCATAGCACAGAGCAGGTCCTCACTCCTGGTTCACACAGTGACAGGACACTCTGCGTTCAGCACCGCTGCCGTCCTCTCTCCTTGCTGAGCTCCAGCTCTTTCCAGTCACACTGGTCCCTCTGCGCCCCACTCCTTTCCACTCCAGTGCATGTAAAGGAGACTCCTCAGATGCTGCTGGCACAGGGACCTGGAGCCTTCTCCCCCTTCTCTCCTGCACTGACGGTTGATGCATGAGGGACTTTTACCCTGCATGGCCAAGCACCAGCACAGCCTTTCCAGTGTTCCCAGTCAGTGCTGGCCAGGTCCTACCTGAAGGTCACAGATTCACAGAATGGAAGGGGTTGAACCCTCTGGAGATCACCTTGTCCAATCCCCTGCCAAAGCACGTTCACCTGCAGCAGGCTGCACAGGACAGCGAGTCGCTGGGATGTGTTTGCTGTTAGCACATCTCAGCAACCACTCACCAGCTGGTTTTATATTAATGCACTAACTAATAAAGTGGGTGACGAGGCTGTTGGTTCTTCAGGGCAGGGCCATGTTTCTAGTAGGGTTTTAAGGCACTGTGTTTAGTTACAATGCTCTATAAAGGACTTGTTCTGATAAGGGCCAGTGTTTGTGAGAAGAGATGAAGATGACAAAACATTTCCTTATACCAGCGTTAGGCACACCCTGCTATCACTCGCCTGCTCTGCTGGAGCTGTGCTCAGCCCCATCCCTGAAGTGAATTTTCAGGGTAAATCCCTGCAGATCCAGGGTCACCTGCAGGAAAAGGGGGCTGCAAAGCCAGCCCTTCACCAGACTGCACTGTGCATCTCCTTCCTAGCTCCACTTCCCTGCTGCACAGGCTGGGCCAGCATATGCCAAGGAAAATCCCCAAGTATTATAGGTTTTGTTAAATATTGACAACCTGTTTACGGTGGATGGGTGGAAGCAGCTGGGTGATGGAGGAGAGAGGAGGATCACTTGCTGGCTTCTGTACTAAGCAGGTACAAGGGGGCAGGCAGTGTCTGGGTGCAGTGGCCTGGAAGGACATCTCTAAACGGAGTGACCCAGTGGTTGGAAAGCAATTTTTCCTGGATGCAGCTGAATACTGACTAAGCCAAATGGCAGTGAAGTGCAGTGAACTCAAAACTGCAACAAACAGCTTGGTCTCTCCAGAAATTACCCTGGACGCAGACAGGAGGCTGCAGCATTCATCTGAGACCTTAATTTTGCACACAGACCAGCAAAGCTAATGACCAGTCCTCTAGAGCCATGGAAAAATATGGGTCTGTCTTACATGACAGTGACGTGCATGGAAAATGAGCTGCTCTCTGTCAGTCCGAGATATGACATCTTTACTTTTTGCAGTTGTGGTAGTCTCCTGTAGATGTGATGTTAGTGATGGGCAAACAGGAGAGAAATATTAGCCTGATGAAAATCACTTGGGAATTCTGTGGAGTTAATACATGCATTAAGCAACTAGATTTAGGGATACAGTTTATCTGCATATGCTTGTTGCTGGTACTGGCATGAACGCAGTGTTTCTGGGTGATGCTTTTGTACGAGACTTGACTCCTGATCGCTTTTCAGCTCTACATGTCCTCACTAAGGATGCCAGAAGTCTTGTAATGAGCTCAATATTCCAGGGGGCCAGTCTGAACTCAAGCCTTGAGAACACCAGGTATTTTTACATGTGGATGCCAAGCATGTCAAAGTGCTTTCTTGGAGTCTGAGGGCAGGTTAAACTTCTCATGTAGATAGAAACAGTGCTGTCACCAGCTGCCAGTTACATGACTGACTGCTGCAAAAAGCAACACGGGCCTTGTTTGCTTTCCTTGGCTCTCATTCAGAGGTGATGGAAAGATGATGGAGAAGCTTGAACCAAAGCCCAGTGAAGAAGGGGTTGTGTTAAGAAGGTATTCCTTCAATTGCCAGTAATTCCAGGGGCCTCCATGCTCTCCACGTACCCTGCGCTGTCTGCCTGGGAGAAAAGCTTTCCAAATCTACAACGTGGACCCCTCACCCCTGCAGTTTGGCAGAGTACTCCTGCATATGTCAAAAATATTATGGACTCTGCTACCGGAGAAAAACATCTGTGCATCCAAATCTGCCCAAACACAAGGGGTGGGTTCATCATACCTGCCTTGGAGATACACAGAGTGTTTGTCTGTGATTGAACAGATGTCTCACACCCCAGGTTCAGGTAGCACTGAGTGGTCTGTAGTGGTCATGAAGGTTGAATGGTGAACAATCCCTACTTCTGAGTTTCATTGCAAGGCAGCATCCTCAGCCTGGTTGGTACCTGTGCTTGATGCCACTCAAATGCAGACAGTGAACTCTCTGAGGTGCAGAGCTCTGCTTCACAGGAAATTTAAGTCTTCATTCAGGAAGCCTGTTCTAATCCTATGCATTTACATAGAAATAACAATTGTAGCGGCTGCTCCACCAAGAACAAGAGTGAGACCTGAGCTCCTAGCAATAACCAGAATAAATTGCTGCAGATTTCTGGGAAGTGAAGTCAGGACCCATTGGGCCAAATTTTTTTCTTCTATTTTTCTTCTACCTAGGGAGATTGTCAGAAAGTAATCTGATATTTTCACAATAAAAATCATATTCTCCCCCCCCCAAAAAAAAAAAATGTTGCTTTAGTTTTGCTTTGTTTTCTAATATGTTCTGTTGTCAAGGTTTGTCATTCCTTGTAGCTGGGATGTTCTTTGTCTCTTTGAACCACCATCAGCAGTAGCAAAGCTGCTGTCACAAGTGCTGGGTTGTTGTCACCTCTTTGCCTCTGCTCACTCCTAAGATACTGATAGGTATCTCTAGGTAGCTCGTCTAGGTGATCCTGCTCTGGCAGGGGGATTGGACTGGATGATCTTTCCAACTCCTAATATTCTGTGATTCTGTGATTCTGTAACACAGAATTACCATTGCTAGCAACAGGACATGAGCTTTGTGCGCAGTCTGCAGGACCTCAGGTCTGAGGCTGGTCAGGATTGCTACATCTGAACTTTTCCTGACTCTTTTGGACTTCTATTTCACCAGCTTTTGTTGTATGTCAGCTTAGCTCATTGTCTGGGTGTCTATGGCTATTTTATTTTCCACTTCAATTTGAGAAGAAACTTCTTCTCAGTGAGGTGACAGAGCACTGGAACAGGCTGCCCAGAGAGGTTGTGGAGTCTCCTTCTCTGCAGACATTCAAAACCCGCCTGGACGCCTTCCTGTGCAACCTCATCTGGTGTTCCTGCTCCGGCAGGGGGATTGGACTGGATGAGCTTTTGAGGTCCCTTCCAATCCCTAACGTTCTGTGATTCTGTGATTCTGTGATTTTACTTTTGTTGCCTTTGTGTGCTGCAATCACCGTTTTCTTTACAGACAGCATTAACAAGTGCTTATTCTAGGCATGACAAGATGTTTATGGCTCTCAGACAATAGGTTAGAGAAATGCAAACCAGGTAGGACAGCAGAGGGACTGAGAATTGTGGGCACAGGATGCAGCATAGAGGTGTGGTGACAGGGCATGGGGTGATATGAGGTGGGGCACAGGCTGGCATGGGAGACCCCACAGCTATGAGCAACTCACCAGTAGTCAGTTAAAAAACTGGTTTTTAGGACAACAAAGAGAACAAGGAGGTAGCGTCTAACGTATGTCAAGGGCATCATATACATTAAATTTGGGTGTAAACAAATGTTACATGTTAGCTTGGTAGCTAACACATAAACGTTAGTTATTAGCATGTTAGTGAACATACAGAAATGTCTCCAGCAGGATCTTGGAGAGAAAAAGAAGAAAGCAGCAACATGAACATCAAATTCCTCCCAAAAGAGGACTCTGAAGACTATGGTGTTATCCTTTCCAGCCTCTGAGGTTATTGACTTAAAGACCCAGAGGAGCGATGGAAAGGGGATGCGTGACTTCAAGAGAAAGGACAGAAACTAAGAAATCTGCATGTTGGAATTTTAATTCCATTATTACTATTAAAGTGGCTTTTTGTCTAAGTACTCTAACCACTTTCTGCAATGGTTTGATCTGTACTAATAATGATTCCTCAGTTCACAGGGCATCAGAAGGATGCTCCTTCATATGCACTCAGTGCTGGACATCACAGCAGCCTTGCTGCCACCCAGAAGGAGAGGAGGAACATCCAAACAGATGGGCATCTGCATTCAGAGAGCTCTGGAGGTGCTGGTTCCACTCCCATCCCTGCTCTGCGCTTGCAGTGTTTGAGGACCATTCATTTTCTCTTTCTCCAGAGCTGGAAACACAGAAGCACAGAGCTGTCGGGGTTTATTGTATGGAAGTGGACTGGGCCATGCCTGAAGGACTTGACATCAATTTACATCAGCTTGGAAAGCACTGGCCATGCTTCTGGCTCCATTTCTCCTCCATCAAATAGGAAAATTGCTTCCATGCTAAACGTGAGTGGCACAGAACAAATGTCCTCGTGTTTATGCAGTGCTGAATTATTACAATGATGGGAATGTTTAATTACTCTGGGCCAAGTCTTTGCCTACAGGCAAAGTGGGGCCAAGCAGCCCTAATACCAGTTTATGCCACTGTTTGGAAGCATTTCTTAAACTCTAAAGCGAAATACTACTGAACGTTGAGTGTGGAGTTTTTATTTTAAACTAAGAGCTGCTTAGGCATGACAAAGCTTTTGCAAAAGTTGGTTTTCTCACTTTTGCCAGGTTACAGAGCTGTCTGGAAGGGTTTGAAAATTAAATTTTCAATCACGGAAAACTGAAGCACAGAGAACTGGGTCAGGAGGTGGTGGGGGAAACATGATTATTTGCCCTATTTCTAGTTCAGCGCTGCCAAATTCCTAGGGTGTTGTGTAATTAGCAAGCTATGCGAGTGCTCAAGTCATGACAGCACGTGCTTTCTTGCCGAACCTCAGGCAGTATTGCAAGTTTTTATTCATTCATAACATATTTAAAATCTGTAAGTTACAAGTTTTGTCGAGAAATGTGGGGGGAGGTGGAAGGAGGGAGAAAGGTTGAGTTTTTTTGTTGTTGGTGGTGTTTCCAGGCGAGCTTTCCCCCTTTCCAGCTCCCTTCTGACTTTCCCGGGTGCCTCTGCTCGGCTGCAGCACAGGTGCTCTGTGGCTTTGCTACTGGCTAAACCTGTGGTTTGTGGTGTGCCAGTGCTCAGTGGGATGCACGTTTTTGAGGGTTACTTGGGCACGAAGTGTGCTCCTGAGATACCAGCCCTCCCTCAAGATCTTGCAGATATTCTTACAGATAGTACAGTTTATTCCTTGCTTAAATCGTGCACACAGAAAAATATATATGCAAACAGTTTCCTCTCAGCCCTTCCCATTCTTCCTGGTAACATCAGGTCCCTGAAGCAGTGAAGTTCCCATATGACAATTATGGGGGATAATAGAGATAAACATCATCAAGGAATATGAAGTAACCCAACCAGGCTTCTCAGCATTCAAATCTCAGGACCTTGCACCGCAGATTTTGCAATCCCCTTTTTCAAGGTTACTTTCACGCTGCTTAATAAGCTCTTATCTTGTAAACTATAATAAGGTTTCAGGCCTTAATCTGGTGAGATTATGTTGGGGGGAGGGGATGGATTTCTTCAGTGTTTTAGTACCCCAGGGACAGAACATCCAGGGCCAAACCCAGAGATATAATGAAGTGATGAAAACTGAGCCCCAGCGCAGAGCAGGATGAATCCTCTTGCTTGTGGCTATCCTGGCATCACACAACACCCAACCCAGCTGCAGCCCAGCCCATTCTGCATCCCGACCAGCACACATGGAGCACAGTGCAGTCCCCATATCACACATTGGAGGACATCAAAAGTCAGACCCGCAATGCACTTTCTCACCATTTTCCCCAGTCCATGCAGAGGGGAAAGCAGTTTCCCCAAGCAGTAGTTTTAAAAATAGATCTATATTGCAATTATACTTCAGAAAACAGTTTTCACAAGAATATTTTTAGAAAAACAGAGGCATTTCCTTATATTAGCTGACTGAAAGCTTTGCATGAATGGCCTGTATCATTAAGGCATCTCAGCCCTGGGGGTGGGATTTCTGACCAGAGAAAGCACCACTGAAACACAGAAATCAGCCCCACACTGTGTTCGTTTCCCTGGAATTAGGCAAATCTGGGTGGTATCCCCAATTTAATGCCAGGAAGGAGGCTGAGCATTAGTCATCCAAATCAGCAAAGGTGTCTGGCAACAAAACTGTCTATTCCTGCATTTGCAGGAGTAGGTGATCAGGATGATCTACAGGTAGGAAATGTTTCACTATGAAGTCTGAGTCAAAACTGAGATATTTTCAGTGTGAAAATCTCCACAGCTACACAGAGCCTCTCCTCAAGGCATCCAACATCACCTTTTTGTCTGGTCCCTGCTCTCCCAGAAGCTGCCTCTGGGTGGTTTTGTTGCTCCTGCTAATGGGAGCAGAGTCACCAAATCTACACATGGAGTCACTGCTCGTGCAGAAATACACCAGAATACACGTGGGGTTAAGTTCCCAAAATCAGTTCAGTACTGGGATTTCCACCATTCATTTTCCCAATTCAAGTAACATTTTAAGACCTTCCAGAAGTTACATACAAACTGTATATGCACGAATTATTGCTTCCTCTGTGAAGTTCCTCTGATGTTTGAGAAAGCAGCTATTTAAACCCACAAAGCTTTAGGTAAAAAGTGCAAAACAAGCGTATCCTAAAAAGCATCAGGTAGAGAAAAGGCCTGGGCTTTCAAAGCATGTGAAAGAAGAGTTTCATTCCCGGTTGAGCTCAACTGGTGTTGCAGATGTTGGCATAAGGACCCAGCATCTAACTCATGCCTGGGTGATGCCGATGGTTGCACTATTGGAAATAAACACTTCCTTCCTCTTTAGACTGTAACGGCTTGCTTTCTTTTTTGTACCACAGTGTAAAACACCTAACATGGTCAGACTTAAAACAAATGACACCTTAACAAACTATGAGTAATAAATCTTAATGAAAGCAAACCAGCACAGTGGCTGAAAGCCAGCCAGGCTCTGCACATAGGACCTTACTTTCCAAAATGTGTTTTTCCCCAAAGAGAGGTGGAAAACCTTCATCCTCATCAGAGATGTCAGAGGCTTTCTGCTCAGATCTGTGGTCACCCTCTCCTATGCAGCCAGCCCCAGGGACAGATCTTCAAACCTCCCCACTCTTTCTCTCCCCAAACGATTCCTGAAAGCCCCACAGTTATCAGAGAGCAGGGGGGTGCTGGAAATACAACCTCCTTTGTTTAGTCTTGCTGAATGTGTGGCAGGAAAACATCGCCATCCTGTTTTCCAGGCACTAGCACGCAAATAAGAATGGAGGAAAAACACAGCAGCCTCTCTGACAGGCTGTGATTAATCCTCATTGTGTCCCGCGCTGAAGAGGTGCCAGAGGTGCTGCTCGCCAGCCCGCTCCCCCCCTTGGCCGCACCAGCCCGGGAAGGACCCGCCGGGCTGAGCCGATGAGGCAGCGCCTGTGTGTGGGGAAAAGGAGACGATTGGAAACGTAACGGCGTGTCCAGGGGTGGATGCACCCGAGGAGCCCGGTGACCACGGCCAAGGGCCGGGTGATGTAAGGGGCTGTCAGCAGCACGGGGGTGGGAGAGAGGCAGTAGCTCTCCGTGTGCACTTATCCATGCAGTCTGTGCGGCCAGACTCACTTGCCCTTGACCCATCGCTATCTCCTCACCACCCCTTGCTAGCCCAGCCCTGGAGAAGGGCTGGTTTGCTTGGTTTTCTTCTCCCCAGCCAAGACCATCCTCATGTTGAAATATCGCCTGAGTCAGCAGGGCTAACGCTGCCAGCTGAGTGGTTGCATAAACCTGGTCATGCAAATCACAAAGGGCATCCCCAGGCTGTACTGTAAAAGCTCCCTAAGCTGCAATGCACCTGGGACCTGTCCCAGTGCAGTGCCAGTGCCAGGGTGGTCACTGTGGTGGGGAAGGGACTGACACCGTGCTCTGCCCTCCCTGGCTGCATCATACATCCTCCTAAGAAAAGGCAAAGTCTGAGTCATGCCTCCAGATCTCTGCATGTGTCATAAATCCTCGCATGGCAGACTTTTCCCTGCGCTGCCTGTGCATCTTTTGCAGCAAAGCCCCACACTCCCATGGCGGGCTGAACTGTGATAGGTGTGAATTCTCCATGGGCTGCTTTTGGGGTGTTCCTGCTGTGGGTCTGCTCTGTGAGTTTGGAAGAGCCCATTAACCCCACTTTTAGCGAGGTATGCTGAACACCTCCAGGGACAGGAGATAGCCTGCTTTGTAAACATGACATATTAATGTAATAACAGTGCTTGATAGGTCCCCAGCTCCTTCCAATCGAGTTCTTAACTTGCAGGTCCCAGGTGGGTTAAAACATGCTGCACACCTGTGAGACAGGAAACTGCATCAGCTTCCTGCTGTACAGGCACAGAGAAAGGCCTCAAAAGTCTTAAACTGGGAATGGAAACCACATCTCTAGTCCTCTAGTACAAAGCAGTAACAACACAGAGACAAGACCAAAGTGACACCACTACCAGGGAGGCTGAGAGGCAGGGTCTCGGGGCTATTTTCTGCATTCCCATCTGTCCACAGACTTGCTACCTATGTGCTTCAGTTCCCAGAAGAGTAAATTGATGAGAATTTGTCCTGCTGTTACCCTGCAAGGCACCTCTTTGGTCTCTGCATGCAGCTGGTATCTGCTCATCTTGGACTGCAGGGGTTTTGGGTAGTGATTGCATTTGAGCTATGAGTGCCATGAGACCCACATCTCTGACCAGGGGCCTCTGGGTCCTGCCACAATATAAATGATAAACAGCCTAATTAATAGTGATACATGCTTGTATCCTGGGGTCATGAGTGGCTTTATAAATGTTCACAAAAACCTTTCTGTGTTGTTTGTATTAACCAGGAAACGTGGCTGCCAAAGCCAGATCGGTGCAATCACAGAGCAGGATGTATCACGGTTGTATTGGGGTTTGGTGTACTCTGCGCTGATACAGATCTCTGTGGTCTGCAGCCTCCAGAGACTTCCAGTGTTTAAACAGTGAAGAAATTGGGATAGGAGTTTCAAACATGTTTACATCTCACAGAGGTTAAAGTCTCAGGTTTTGGGTCACAAATGACCTTCCTGTGTGACACCTGCATGGCACTGGTGGGAGTGCGATACCCTGAGTGCAAAAGCCTTTCTGGATTTCCTATTAATCTCCTTTCCTCTTCATGCCAGGTTGTTAGTAGTGAGGTGGGAAGAGGTGTTGTGGAAACAGGAGGACATGGCACCCTCCCACTGTTGCTTACTTGGTAGATAGGGCACATGATTATAAATCTGACATGATCTCTCTAGACAAAGGTCTTGCAGGCAAAATACAGACTGGAAATGAGCTGCACAGTTTGAGAAGAAAAAAAAGTTATATATTGTAATAACCTCACAGACCATGGAGTCAGAGACAGAAAACTCTGTGTGCCTGAGTCTTTAATAAAAGACCCACTGTGGTCAACCACGAGCCATTGGCCTCAGCACGGGAATCACCAAGTGCCATTCCAAGACTGCGCAGTTTGGGGAGGTCAGATGACATAATTATAGTGGTCCCTTCTGACCTTGCAATCTACAAACCCTCCTAATTTGTAATCAGGATACAAATTATTTGCCTTCTGAGTTGAGGAAGGAAGTCTTCTGCATCACCTATCTGCTCCAAAACATCCGCTATTTCACAACTGGCGACGTGCAACGTGCAGGATTTTCACCGTCCACTGAAGGTTCGAGTTCAGCAGTATCCACCAGCTGCTTTCACCAGGATGACTGGTCAGATCCAACCTGTTTTGCTGTACCACACTGTCAGTGATAGATACAAATGTTCTGTTTGGGGAGGAAATGCACTTTCTGCAGAGTATTCTAATATTAATAATGATGGCTCTTGTCCCAGTTTAAGCATGGCTGAGGAAGCACTAAATCCAGCCAACACGTACCTGCAAAATCAATTACTCCATTTTTCAAAATAATTTGTCTTACAAACACACATCCCACAGACATAGGGTAAGTTTACAGCTACTTCATGGGGAGCAACCACTGTCATGGCCACAGTCCTCTGTCCTACACATACAGACACACAGAGGACGTGGATGTGTCTCAGAACTTATCTGACACATCCTGCTCTGTACATTCATTCCTCCAAAACTGCCCTGCATCCCAAAAGGTGCTGAAGCACCATAGCTATGCCATATTCCATCACAAAACTCTGCTCCAGCAAGGCCCTGTGTTCTGTCACATTGAAGACAGGCTTTTCACCAATGGAATATGTAGGGTTACAGACTCACTCACACTGCATCAGAGATGATGAAGGAGTGGAAGAGCTCACCACAGTGAGCAGCTCTGTTGCAGCCTCATCATCTGCCCCTCAGTTACATAAAACAAAGACATTTGTGGGAACGGGATCTTTTCCACATCTTGAGACTTGCATTTGAATTTATTTATCCTATATATTCCCAAGCAATTTGATTTTAAATCACTCTGATAACTACCTAGCAGAAGGAGGAAACAGTAGCCCAGCCTGATGTTCAATGTGAGCAAGGCAGAAGGCCTGCAGCATGAGGAAGCAATAGCCCTAACATTTCCAAGATAAGCAGAGCAGAGAGGTCTGCAGAGGTCACAAGGCTGCGGTCCCCTGAGGTGTGCACAGCACAGGAGCACGGCTGGTGATCAAAGGAGGCTTTGGCAGGGGGTGGTGTGCCCACAGCGTGGCCCTTGTCTGAGCTGTGTGACTCATTACTTCAGGAGGCAATGGCAAGAGAGGATGAGTCACGCCATGGCCACCTCTGAAATAAGGGAGTCAAATTGTCTACCTTCTCTGCTCTTGCCTATGTATGTCCAAGCCAACTCCTCCAGACCCGTAACCGTGAGCTGGCTCCAGTGACATGACCTCAATGAATCATACCTCACAGATTAAATTCACAATTTCCTCACACTTCAGTGCATGTGCTGTTCTGAGGAAATCTACTTCACCAACCTTGACTCCCAGCTTTTTGTGCAGAGTATAAATAAGTCTGGGACCTTGAGGGAACACGAGAAGAGAAATGGGAGTATTAGTCAGCACGCTCCTGGGGCACTTACAGCAAGAATCCGGACAGTGTCTCCTCTGGAGAGCATGGAAAATGCACTGTACAAAATATTTTTGCAGAGCAGGAAAACACTGCATTCTTTGGATGACAATGGCATTGTGTCACTGTCTGTGACCACAGCCATGACTCAGGCTGTTGCTGGGGTGGGAGAGGAGGGTGAGCAGGCAGCACTCGCTGCCAGCCAGGGCTTGTGTTGCTAGCTGTACTGCGTGGTTAGAAATTCCAAAGAAAACACAAAGCTATTGTTTTATTTCTTTTTTATTTTTTTTTAAAAAAGGGCTCCTGGCAGTGTGGATGTTGCTCCAGGGTCATGTGTACAAAGCACGAACACACAGGGCTTACATCCTCTGGAGGGATGGACATGTTGCTGACCGCAGTGTCCAAAGCAGCTGGCCAAGAGGCCCATGGCATACAGCATCTGGGCGCACTACACCGCTGCTTCCCAAAGCCCTGATCCCAGGAATCCGCAGTGTCTGCCCCCAGGTGTTATCACACATCTGAATTCATGAACTTTCAGAAGCAGATTCCACCCAAGCCTGTAAAATTGGAAAGTCCCTGTAACTTTCCTTTCCTAATTGCCATCCCGTGGAAGATGCTGGTACAGATGTTGCCTTCACATCCTTCTGACCATCCTCACTCAGCACAGAGACTGCAGAAAGGCTTGAGCAGAGCTGGCTGTGCCTGGTAACTGATCAGTGCTGGTTGCTAATGAGGCCCAGAGTTATCTGGATTGAATATAGGCTGTCAAACCACCAGACGTGCTTCAGGAGGTATCATCGTGGGGGCAAAGATCCTGCTGAGAGGGGCAGCTCTGCACCCTCTTCGTGACTCTCATCCTGTATAGTGTGAGGGCAGGTGAGATGACCTTGACTCTGACAGGGCTCTGATGTGCACCCTTGTCTGTGCTCTGAGGTAATGACCAATGGAGAAATCTGGGTGAGCTCCTAAATATAACAAGTATTAGCAGAGGGGATAACAAGCACTAG
>NW_010172462.1:58366-70248 GCF_000695765.1 Mesitornis unicolor
GAAAAATGGTTATCATCTGTATCTCTTACAGCTCATCACTCTCTGCGGCATCCCAGGACTCCTAAGGACCAGCACCCTTTAGAGCTGTGTCTCCTTCTTGTACTTTGTCTGCAAATTAATTTTAGCTCTTATCCATTCTTAGGAATTACAGGACACAGGAGTTGTGAGGGAAACCCTTGGGAAAAGAAATGCACGGTAGATAGAGGACTGCCCTTTGCCATGGGGAAAGTCGTAACAGGTTGGTGAGCTATGGACAAGAAGTCTGGCGTCTACTTTAGAGGAAAATTTGGAAGTAGCAGGAGGAAGGAGGGCTGCATGATAGTTTTGGCTGAGCACTGTGATTGCAGTACATGACCTCCTGTTGTCTCAGCTCTGAGGAAGCTGAGGGTGACAGGCACACAGCCAGAAGCTCCATCTGCTCCAGCCTTCTCCCTGAAGCGCTGGAGGAAAGGTGGGGAGAATCAAGCCCTCCTTTCACTTGCTGAAGGCAAAGACCTCCTGAGCTCAGTGCTGTGGCAATGGTCACGTTGTGCTACTGACACAGTGCAGTGATGCTAAAAAATGACCCCTCCAGTGCAAGTCTGTCCTGGAGCCAAGCCTTGCTGCAGGCTTCACTTCTGGAGTGCAAAGGAGCAGTTTCTCCACTGACTTCTGCTGGTGGGGAGAAACAGGAAAACTGTTTTCCTTACTTTCCTTATTTTCATGTGAATGGCATGTTTTTGTATTGCTGTTGGAAACAATTGTCCTTCTGAGCAGAGGGTGTGGATGGAGCTGGATCAGGCCACTGTAGGAAAACATCTTTCTCCTTCACTCGCAGACAAAATTCCTCCCCCCTGTCTGTCAGGCAGGAAATAAAGGAAACCTTTGAAAGCACCGCAGAGCGTTAACTATTACAGTACAGGGCACGAGCCTTGGGAAAGAAAGTTCCTCAGCCCATCTCTACAGCCGCAGAGGAGTGGCACTGGGCAAAACTTCCCAGCCCTCAACTGACTTTAGTGTAAAATGGAGGGGGAACAAGATGTTCCTCCCTCTTCCCACCCCTCAGTACCTGGATGCCATGTCCAGGGAAATACGCGTGTTCCTTAAACTTCCTGGCACTGATGGAGTTGTTGGCCTTCATGCTCTGCCAAGGAGCGTGCTCTGTCTTTTGGTGATAGCTGTCATTTTCCTTTCCTCCTGGGCACAAGGTTAATGGTGCTCAAAGACAAAGTTTGCTTTGCAATAAAAGAAAGTTGGAGAAAAAACCCAACCCTGTACACCTTGAAATGCACTCAGTAACCCAGTGGTAAGTGAGCACAGGACAATTCTCCCACACCCCAGCCCAGACCCTGGGAAGGAGCTATTAAGGCAAGATACAAACAGACCGACAAAGCCTGCAGCCAAGTGTGGACGATGAAGCACTGGTCTAGAAAACTCGCCCAGGCACAGGTAATGTACCCAGCTGCTGCATGTCAGGGAACGCAGGGCGTCAGGGTGTGCAGGGCAGTACGGCCACCAGTCCTCACCTCTGTAAAAGTGCAGCGTGATCCAGAGGAGGTGTGATACCCCTTGGTGCCAACAGCTGATTACGTATCCCATTCCTGACCTACACCCCATCACGTGCACTCTTCCACACTTGGAGTGACCTTTGGCTTTCTACCTGTCCATGAAGACCTACACCTATGTCTGCCTTCCCATTTGCACTGGTGACAGAGCATTGGCAGCTTAACCTGCAAGGGTGAGGGCAAATGTTATGTGCTTTTCTTTCAAGATCCTCTAGTTCATGACTTATTGTCAGGTTGAGGTGTACTAGCAAGTAACTATCTCTCTTACCCTCAAGAGTGCCTGCAAGATCAAGGTCTCCATGCTAACTGATCACCTTATTTCAGGGTAAATTAAATGGAAAAGATTTTCAGGAGAAGATGTCAGTGAAATATATAAAAGAAAATAAAAGGACTGAGATTAGACCATAGGTGCTGAAGTCAATTAGTAAGTAAATGTAAGCATCCAGAACTTCAGATAAGCTTACAGCCATCCACAGCTTTGGAAAGCAGGTGGGAAATCAGCAGTCCTCCAACCAAATTAGAAATGGTACATTCAAGAGGGTGCCCACAACTTATGTTAATGTAGATTCACCTTTTCCTCAAAACCCACTTCCTCATTTTGCTGTGGAATTAAATTCCAAACTCACCCCAGATTTCAGGCAGAATTCTTCAGAAACCACAAGTGATTTATTCTTGGTTATCTAATACAGGAAATCAAGAGGGCTAAGTGTATCCTGCAAGGTCAAAAAGATTCCAGAGCCTGACGAGTCTTCAGTCTGCAGAAAACCTGGGGGAAATGCCCACATTTGTACAAATTAACGATTATCTCTGCAGAGTCTGGAATCCCCCCATATTCAGCTAATACAAGGGGATGGAGCAGAGGTAGGTTCGGAGCCTGGAGCTGCCACATGTGTGAGCTGGGAAAAAAACAAAGGCAATTTCTGGAGTGAATGAGCGATGCAGGTACAAACTCCTTTGTTTTTTCTTAGTGGGGTATCCAGGGTATTCATACAACTGTTTGCCATTTTTGTAGATATTTGGCTTTGATGCTATAAATACCTTTGGACTCGCCCATCTCTGTCCCCATGACTGGTGGTACAGGGAACTTCAGATTCTGGTTTTGCTGGGTTCACATGTAAATCTGCTGTCCTCCTCTGCTTTAACAGACACCAGACAAACACATTCCTCTGGGGAATTCATGCATGTGCAGAGCAGCAGAACTTGGCTGTGCCTTCAGCATGGTCAGGTCTGAATTCCAGCTCTCTCTCCCTGTGTCCCTTTCCTCTCCCCAGCCTCAGCCAGCCATCTCCATCCCATCTTTACTGATGAAGTGGGCCAGTCTCTTCTGCTGAAGCTCAGTGGCTTTCTCTGGGGCATCCAAATGTCCTGCAGACTCAGAGACTAAATATCGAAATCATCACCTCACATCTGTCCAGCAATTAATGACATAACTCCTCAGCCTTGTCTAGTTCTGCCAGAAGATGCTTTCAGGAGCGTCAGAGACCCAGAGGTCATAGTCATGTTCAACCAAGAGTCCAGGTCACCAGAAAAGATCCTGGTGATGAGGGAGGTCCCAAATTAAACTGGAAAGTTACTCTGCAGGCCAGGGCTGGGATCCACAGGGCCCATGTCTGTGGCTGATGCTGATCAACACTCCTCTAGTGTAGCTCAGGCATGGCCTTAATGCCCAGGGCTGAGCTCAGATGGGCCCCTGGACCCATCGGCAGGGGCTGGATGGAGGCCCCAGCAAAGACTCTTAAGGGCCATTGAAATCTACCAATGCCCTCACACCCAGAGCATTAAAGAGCTCATTGAGAGCGCTAGTTAAAACACATTGCCTTCTCATGAGGATTTTGCTTCTCATTTTCTTCTTCACTAGTTAGGGCTGAACCCATTGAGAAATGCTGAAAGGGAACTGGAGGAAAACTAACCATTTGGTCTCTGTTTTTTTGCCATTCATTTGAGCTCTTATTTAAACTAGTGCTGTTCTTCACCTAAACTCCATCCAGGGGATGTGTCTGTGGGCTGGGAAGGAGGTCCAGAGTAGGATATGTGCCCATATCATGTGCATGGCTGGTGTGGAAGATGGTGGGGATACCATCTGTAGAAGAGAGTTGGTCAGAAGTCTCAAGCTCAGGGGTATTGTCCCTTCAGCAGGCACAGGACTCCAGACAACAGCAATGAAGCGCGGGAGTGCTCCTTGGCTCAGCACACTGACCTTTTATTTGGCTTTCGGATAGCAATGAACAAAGAAGGTTTTTACCATGCAGGAGAGTCTCACAGATAATAAATCTGTTCGTTTAGCTATTGTAGCCCGTTGCCTTTGTCTGGGAAGTTTGTCTGCCACTATGGGAACCCACACCATCCTTCTTCAGGCCAGATTGAGGGTGTATTCTCCAGTCTCATTTGCACCCTGAACTCTCTTCACAGTGCAGCTGAGGAGCAGTTTGGATCCATGTGGGCTTCTCCTTGTCTGTAAGATTTCCCTGTTCTGTACATGAGCTTGTACCACTGGGCACCGCTGTCATCTGGAAAACTCCCAGCCCTTCTCCACTCGGTGCTCTGCCAAGGCTGAAAGATGAGGGACACGCTAGAGTACTTGGCTGCCTGCACGATAGTGTCACCAGATTTCCAGCAAGATTTTGGTGGACTGATTCCCTTTATACCTGCTTTTATTCTTATTTGTCTTCTGCTTTCTTATCCTGCAAAGATTCCAGTCTTTGCCCCGACACCCATGATCTGTTACTCCCCTGTACAGCATTCTCACTGCAGGTTTGGCTCACTTCTCCCACCTGCGCATCATCTGTATCTGTGCTGGTCCTGCCGTTTTCTACCTGGATGGGCCTCTGTCTGGCCCTCAGAGATGAGTAATTTGGTTTCCCATCCAATTTCTTTTTAGGCTTCTGGCTGCCTCAGCATGTTGCCTGGATTCCCTCAAAGCACTGAGAAAGAGGTCAAGGGACCTGCTTTGGCCAAAAAATGCTATTTTATCTCACAGGTATAATTAAAGTGATTTGTCTGGAAAATTTGGCTTTCAGTGATAAAAAAACCTCTAATGACAAAGACTCTAATCACAATTGAAAAAAATCTCCTGAATTGAAGTATATGCTAATATATGTGTAATTGTATGTGTGTTTCTATGCAAGAATGTTCATGCATATAAATAACTACGTTTACTAAACTGTTTTAACCTGCTTTACAATACAGCCTGAAGTTATCTTATCTATACTACTGATGAAAATAAACAGATGCATCCAAACATCAAAACACTCCTGTGTGAGGGGTTCCTTATCAGGCCTACTTCCCCCCACTGACCCAGTTAAACCTTCAGTAATTCATTAATTTCCTAACCATGGCTTTTTAGAAGTACTAACCAACTTTCCTATCAGCATATTTTTGATCTTGCGAAGCTGTAATTCCCTGATGTTTTGCTTGCCTTCTGCATCCTGCAAACGCATCCGTCCATCAGCTCGGCTTTGTCACTGTCTGCCTATCTCCGCTAATTATCATCTCTTTACCCACACACTTCTTTCCCAGCTAGCTAGTTCAAAGCCTTAGTAGAAGGAAAGGCCCAAAAAAAGAAACTATCCTAAGCCTGGCAGCATTTTTAAATTTTTATATGTTGACTGTCCTTCAAGAACAGAAATACAAGGGGTAAGATTTCAGGACACCCTCAATACTGAGCTCCCTGCTCTGTGCCCCAGCTGTTGTAAAGATCCTAAAATTTTCTATCCCATGGGTGAGATCCCTGCTTTGTTACCTGCCTTATCCAGGCAAAAGGGAATGGGAGAATGCAAGAAGACCCAAGGAAAAGGAGGTCTGGATGCTCACCTTGACCACTCAACTGTGACAGTGAGACACCATAGTCCAAAAGCGGAGACCTGCTCCATTCCCAGTGTGCACCTTCCTCTTCATCCTTAACCCCAGTGACACCCAGCGAAGGCATTGCCAAGCTGTCCAGAGCAGTGAGATGCTGGGGAAGGACAAGACCTGCAGGAAGCCAGGGGACACCATGGGGCCTGGCTCCAGGATGCAGCTGAGGATCTTTCTGGTCCTGCACAAACCCAGCTCCCCCCTGTCTCAGTCGAGATCCATGGATTTTAGACTGCTTTCAAGAGCAAGGCAGTTCAGAACACTCGAACCACTGCTGTGAAATATCCACCTAGTGTGCTTTGCATTCACACAGAAAGCCCTCTATGTCTGAGAGCCAGCATGAAACTCAAGTCCCTATTTATAACATCACTGGCAGAACAAGGCACAGGGTGGGAGTGCACTCCTTACCCTGCAGATAAGTAAATTCCTCAGTCTAATTCCAGATAAGATAGGAAACTTTCCTTTTCAGTTAAACAGTATCTTTGGACACATACTGCACCACCTCCCTCTGCCTCACTATTAAAAGAATCCATGACTTTATCAGAGAGTCCCAGATCTCTCATGTCCAGAGAAGGGCAATGGAGCTGGGGAGGGGTCTGGAGCACCCAAATGATGAGGAGGCACTTGGGGACATGGTTTAGTGGCCATGGTGGGATTGGGTTGACGGCTGGACTTGATGGTCCTAGAGGTCTTTTCCAACCTTAATGATTCTGTGATTCTATGAAATAAGACATCTCTGGACATTTCTGGTACACCTTTTTCTGACACCTTGTCCACACCAATGTCTCACAGCTTGGTCTCCATCTGCTATTCATTCTATGTTTGCAGTCAGCATCTTCATTGCTACCCTGTAGCTCTTTGTGTCTGCTCTAAGAGGATTCAACAGCTTGTGGGACAGCAGTGGGTGACTCCTTTTCCAGTGCAGAAAAAAAGCCAAGAATAAGTTAAAGAACATGACTCAAAGGACTCTGTGTAAATAGTGTTCTCAGCTCTGGAAAACACCAAATTCTTAAGAAGTGTTTGGGGGAAAAAAAAAAAAGGCTATCTCATTCATGAAATATCTGAACAAGGTTGGAGATGGTAGCTGTGAGCATCAGCAATAGATGTGGCCTTCAATAAAAGATCCATAGAGATGATGAAAGCCATGTGACATCTCCACAGTGTTTGTATCATTGATTGGTGACCAGAACTTCCCAAGAGTTTATACCCAGAGGATCAGGTGTTCAGGATCCATTCCTGGAAATGGATTTATTCAGCTCTCCACACCCAGCTAGAACACTTTGGACCAAAAAGTTCTTCAAGCACCAAGTTCTGAAGTGTTTGTGAGAGTGAAGAATGGCCACACAAGACACACAACCAGGCTCTACTGAGACTTAAATGGAGAACGTCACTTTGCTTTCACCGAGGCTTTCTGCTTCATAAGGAAAATATTCTGAACTTTCCTGTGACCTTGCAATAAAGCAGATAAATATCCCTTCAAAATATGCAGGATACAATGCACATTTCTGTCCAGGGTAGCCCCATTTTTCATAGTGATTATTCTAGCTATATCTTCATGATAAAGGGTTATTTTAAGGACAACACAAAAGATGCTCATATCTGTCTTGATATAAAGACATAAAGAATATCCCTAGAGTCTCTTACTATCACCCCTTCTGAACTTCTAGAGGATATTTCTCACCTGTCTTTAAGGCCTAGCATTACCACAATGACTCTAAGCAGGGATCCTGATGGAAGATGCTTGAGCAATAATGATTCACCGAAAATTAACTCATTTATTTTCATATTTACACCCTGTTGAGCCAAAAAACGACTCTGTTATCATCAATCAAAGATCAAGTTAAGTCAGTGGACTCATCAACCCCTCCTCTTGTGGGGATCAATCCAAGGAGATGGAGAGGAAGTCATCCAAAACAACTGACTGCACGGTGGGATCTGAGCAGCATTTAGCGTTTGTGCAAGATGTTGGCAAATGCAGGGGCTAAGAAATTATTTGTATACGCATCTATACGCAAAGAGAAACCTCAAAAATCAGCAGAAAGAAAAAGAAAAGAGATGTATTCTGAAACACAGCCTTGAACAGAAGTAAGAGCAAGGGAAATCTGGTAACTGAAATTCACTGGAAAGACAGGCATAGACAGCATTTGTTTCAAATGCCTTCTAGGAAATAAAGTGGTATTCTTCTCCATTGTAAAGAAACTGAATTGCCTCACAGATATTCTTTGTACACATCACCAATTTTTTCTCATAAGACACACATGAACATCTAGCAGGCTCTGGAAATAGGTGAATATCACAAACTGGAAAGACTCAGTACAGTGAGATTGGGATGAGTTTCTAGGTCCATTTTTTCTATTATCTTATTTGGTGATGCAGAAAAGCTCATCTTAGACTCTAGGTTTCACTAATTCACTCCCAAAATGTGGATAATGTTGAGTATCAATGGCTTGAGATGGCTGGCACCAGCAAACCGTTCTTACTGATTAGCTTAGTTAATTTGATAATCTATTAAATTTTTTTTCAGTGCCTTGTCATTATTTTGTCAAACTTATTAGTTGAGTACATACTGAATGCAAAAATAATTTCAGATCCACTGCAAATACACTTTGAGAAAATTACCCTTCAAGAAAACTTCTTTAGCCCAATCTGGTTACTCTTACCACATGTTCACAAACATTGATTTCTGATGGGGTCTATAGAATAAAACCCTATTCAGGCTAAAGATAACAGATTGGAAAAAATGCATGTTGTCTGTATGATAGATGCTACTTTAAGATTCGGTTCCACCTTTATTCTGAACTATCCTGATTTTCAGGAGGATGTTGCAAGAAACTTAGGAAGAAGCTGAAAATAGTTAATTCCCAAGTAGAGAATGAAGATGAGGGAGTCTAGTAACAAGACACTGAGAAGAAGACTTAAAATTTTCCATATTTTTCTGCGTGTTGTTTTTTTTCCCTTTGACTTGTGCTTAAGAAGCTAGGGCCAGGTCTGTAAATAAGTTCCACTGAAATCAAGAGTACTAATGATCCCTAAATATTTCTTATGGCCTTGGATTTATGTCCAGTGCAAAGCTCACTGAAGCCAAAGGAAAGATGCCAGTTAACAACAATGGGCTGTAGACTAAGTGCTTCACAAAAAAGAAAGAAAAAACCCCTAATGTTACCAAGCAGCTAGCAAAAACTTCTCTGTCCCACTACATCATATTCTAATGATAGTATCATTTCTTTGGGTGATAATGGCTTGTTATCAGATGCAAAGACACAAATAGAAAAAATGTTATGATGCTAGAAAACAAGTTATGATACTGGTAATTAGTCACGCAACACCATCAAGAATAATCAGCCAGAATTATACATCAAATGAGAGCAAACAGAATATGCAATAGTCTCCTAAGGGAAGTGGCAGAAAGAACTGACAGTTGAGTCTTTTATGTAGTGAACTGGAAAACACACAGCAAAGATTAGTATTTGTTAGTTGTACAACATAACAATTGAGGCCACATCAAGCTAATGAAATCTGTGCATGCACATGGTAAGAAAAGCCCTTACCCCAAAATCTTTACATTCAAAACAGGAAAAAAAAGAGTAAGAAAAATCAGCCACAGCATCCCTGTCTTATAGGATCATTTACATTAGACATCATTCTAACAAGCTTCATTTCCTTCTAGTTTCTTTGCCTACTATTTCATCCAAGGGATCATCTATACTGAAGCACTAATGATAATAGTTTTTGTTGCAGCAATAGAACAGCCTACTGTGAATAACACCAAAGTTATAAAAGACCTTTTCTTACTCCAAAAGTTATAAAGTATAAGGCAGTATTCAGCAGAAATAGTGTCTGTTCTGGATTATTCAGAAGGCTTGAAAGAGGTGGGATGCAGTCTGTGATTAAGACACCTAAAATCCAGTCAATTCATGTGCACTATAGCTGTAAGCTTACATTAAAGTCAGTGGACATGTGGAGTGCTCTTTACTTTCCTCTACATAGACATCAACTGCAATATGAGACAACTTAAGACGTCCCAAACATTCACAATGAACAAACATATCATAGGAGCCTTACACACATCTCTGCTTTTCTGCAGTGAGAGCTGGAGACTGAAGAGGATAAGCAGGTAATCTGAAATGTCACTAGCCACTTAAGTGTAAGTGTAAGAGTTGAGTCCTTGGTCAATGGAGCCTAAAGAGCAACCCATCTGATCATCTGGTGTCTATTGAGAGTGGACTGCATCACTCTGGACTCAACTGACTGACTTACTAGCTCTGCATTTGCTGTAATCACACCTTGGACCTCTAGCAGAGCTATAGCATCTGAGAGGAAGACACCTATATAAAGCTGCCTTAACTTAGATTTGAATCTCATCCTGAAGACATTCTGGTCCTCTTTGGTCCTAAGAACTGTGGACATGAGCAGCTCAGTCCAGTAACCTATATGCAGGAATCTCACCCCACTCAAAAGGGTGGGGGCAGCCCACCCATCTACCAGCTGCCAGCTGAGAAGGGGTCTTCTGTAGATCTGTGGTATCTCTATGTGGCAGTTATGTCCTATCTGCCACTCAATATAGGTATCTCAGATACACTAAGGTGTCCTAAAGGTCACTAGAAGTCTATTTTTAGGCACCTCAACCAAGTCCAAAGGTACAGTCATGTCAAGGCCAGAAGTGTCATCATTATGGATGTTCTTGTTTTCAGCAGCAGGTTATCTGAAATCACATCAAACCTGCCAGGCAAGTCAGTACTCAGTAGAAAATGGAATGAGAGCACTTCCAGAGGACTGTAAGTTAAGGTAAAGTTCAGCCCACATATCAAAGCTGGCTATAATAAGAAACAAGCAAACCCTTGCTGATATCTGCCAAATCAAATGTACACTTCAAAGACACACATTTGGACTGGGATTCCCAAAGGAACACGCAATATTTAGCTACCCAAATCTCCTTGGAAATCAATGGCCAGTTCCTCTCAAACTTCCTCAAATACCACTGAGAATACAGAACCAATGTTTATTCTTTCAGCCATTCATCCTCAGTTCAGCTGGGCTTTGCATCTCCCCCAAGCGCTGCCATTTCAGCAGCCTGAAGCACGGGTTTGTTTCTCTCCAGGGAAAGCATCGCCCGCAGAACAATTGATACTGCGTCTTGCAACACCCAGGCTCTCCTCGGAGGTCTTCCACTGAAGTAACAAACAGGCCCAACCCTGCTCTGTTGAGGAGGTCTGATAAGATCACTGCCCAAGGTGCCATGGCTGCAGGCCAGAATGCTGTCCCAATAAACCATTTTCTGGAGGACCACCTTGTCTGGACTTGTCTTTCCATATGAAGCCAGGCAAAGCAAAGCATTCAGATGCTAAAAATGTGTAACTACTATTGGTATTTGTCCAACATGAGGCTCATAAATCTCCCAGGAAAGATAGAACAGGAGCATGATTAAGAAAACAAGGAACTTTATGCATTGATTCCTCTCCTAATGCTTCCAGAAAAGCTATTGCTTGTTGATGAAATGCCCCCCTTGACTGGCTTCCAAACCAGCACGGTCCCTGCAAGTGCTCTTTTTCAAATCTTCTGCATTACGAGCATCAGGCACAAACATACAGCTGCATGTTATAAAACAGAAGATACTAATCCATATGTGCAGACATGTCTGAAGGTGGAAGGCAAAAGCCAGCAGCAGAAAAAAGTTAAGAGACCCCAGTGAGCATTTCTTCTGCCTTTTCATTGAAGATAAAGCTCCACACTGAGGAATGCTTTCTGGCACTGGAACTTTAAAAAATGATAACCAACTCACTGCTTGTGTTTTGCAGTGACTGATCTCAGTTGTTTCCAGCAGCTGAGATAAAACACCCCACTGATCTCCACTCTGTACTTACTCTTTCTGTTTACATCCGTTACCTCAAGACATGCTGAATGCTTCATGCAAATGAGACAGCGTGTGCCACGACAAAAATTCGCCTTAGCAAGGATAACAGGCACAGTGCTCGGGACAAATCACCCCTGCTAGAAAGCAGTGCTAAGGAAAGAACATTTCCTGTTTTTAAGCAGCCAATAGATAAAGTGAACAATTCTTTGTGTTTGCTGCCAACCAGGGAAATAGCTTGTACTCTGGACATTTTTTAAGGATGTCATATGTACACACAGAGAGTCTGGTGGAAAAGCGCAGGCTGAGTGTCACGTAGGAAAGAGAAGAGGACACCTGCACACAGCGAGGTGTCCAGGACCATGCACACAGCTGTGCACATCCAGCCCTGCCCCTTCCCCATCCCAGGGACACCCAGTGCCAGCAGCTGTGCTGGAACAGTGCTGCGGTGAGCGGAGACCAAGGGGTGTCTGAAAGAGTTCAGGGTCAAAGCAGTAGATTCCTTTATTTAGGTCTCTCCTGCATCTTTGGAGATCCCTCCTGCCCTCAGACTGGAAATGTGCATTTGCAAATGGAGCATCATCCACTGGAGATGTTGGTTTATGCTTCCCAGAGCAAGGCTGAGCTGGAGCAGGAAT
>NW_010172462.1:70279-80877 GCF_000695765.1 Mesitornis unicolor
GCCCTAGGCCTGCAGTTGCCTGTTGGAAGAGACCACATTTTAACACAGAGGTTGAGTTCTGAGTGGTCAGCTCAGTCTCTTCCACAGTCTTTTATAAAACATCCATGCAAAATATTTTATAATTGTCTAGGGCTTTCAGGCTTATTCAGGAAGATGATAGAAATTCATGTTATTGGCACACTGAAAAGGCAAGGATTAAGATTATCTCAACACAGAAATCTTTTCTTTTTCCTACTCTTTCCTTGGCATCTCTGTAACAATTTCAATAGAACCTAAAATAATAAAGTCTCACAGTCTTGCTGAAACAAGACAAAAGAAGATAACTACAGGAAGACAAGGCATGAATAAAGCAGAAGCTAAGCAGGATCTTCTTAAAGTTCTTTAGAAAAAGCTTGATTTCCAGGATTAGGAAGACACTTTCATCTCTGTAGTGCATGCTCCTCCTGTAACTGCCTGCCTAGGCTCTCCTTGTACTGCCAGGACCAAGACTTTGTAAAAACAATCATGAAAAAAATCACTTTTTCTCTGAGCAAAGCAATTCACCTCAGTGACCCATTTCTTGCTGGGACCGGGGTGGTCACTGATCAGCTCAGACGTGCAGCTGCAGCAGTTAAATTCAAGAAACCACTTTTGTCAATGGGTGAGTTCCTGACTTATGTCTTCTTTGGCTATGTCCAGATGTCTGCAAAGCTCTTTATTAAAGATACAGCCAGGTGACCTTTCAATGTGAGTCCAATAGTGACGGCAGGGCTGAGGCACTTACTGAGTGTTTAAAACAAAGGTCGGCATTTGTGAAAGAAAGGAAGCCTCTCTCTTTGCCTAAAAAAAGACAAAGTGATGGAGAGAGAGGTCCAGCCTCTCACTGGGTCAAACTGGTAGAGTAGGAAAATACAGACACACTACACACGCCTTTCAGGACTGAAGCAGAACCTGCAACCGTCAAGCTTTGCTTCAAAGGGAAAGAACAAACATGCGAGACAATAACGTCTCCAAGAGAGAGAGGGCACTGGGTGCATGTCCTCTACAACAAACCTCATTGGGGTTCACTTGAAATGGCTGGCCTCCAAGGATATTACTGCCATTAGGTATTTAAATATGCAGCACACAGAGAATGAATCTGTTTTGCAAGACAGTTCAATACATGGTGGTGGAAGCTGGTCTTGCAATATGTGACAGTCATATTGAGTACCTGCAAACTCCCAGCCAGTGACAGCTGAGACAGAATATTTTCATACAGATCTTACAAGAATTATTATCCAAACAGCTCAGCTTGATACCATCTATTTCACTTTTAAAATTACAAACTGCTTAAATGGCCTGTTTTCTGTTCTAGGGAAAATCAAATGTGAAGGCAAGCAGCAGTATTTATGCCCAGGAAGGTCTGCTGTGTTCAAGCAGTTTCCATAGGAGGGCTTCAGGGTGGCTGGGGAGTCTGCACCAGGGGGCATGGATGGTAACTCACCTGCCAGCTATGCTATGGCTATGCCTGCAAACAGCCTGTACGTGAAGAGTCCTGCCTGCCCTCCCCTTGGCTCAGAAAGGAGATTTTGGCCTCATTTACACAGGTGGGTGATGGGTGATCTGAGCACACAGTGCTAGACTCTCCAGGACCTGAACAGCCTCACTGGGAGTCTTTCCAAAGTGTCAGGCTTCTCTTAGGGATAGCTCAGAACGAGCTCCTAAAAGGAGCTCCAGGGAAGGGTTAGATTGGATGTTGGGAAAAATTTAATGACTGAAAGAGTGGTCAAGCACTGGCAGGGGCTGCCCAGGGCAGTGGTGGAGTCCCCATCCCTGGAGGGGTTCAAGAAGAGCCTGGATGTGGCACCTGGGGACATGGTTTAGTGGCCATGGTGGGGTTGGGTTGATGGTTGAACTGGATGATCTTGGAGGTCTCTTCCAACCTTAATGGTTCTGTGGTTCTGTGAGCTGAGACAATAGGTCCCCTCAGATGCTCTGCTCAGATGTTCCTCCTGAACATGTACATCTACATAAAAATAGCTCCATCACTGGGACAGTACTAAGTATGGTCACAGGAGGTTCATTTGCCACAGTCTTAGGCTGTGGTTTGCCAGCTACACTCATGTGAGCTACCATGCAAAGACTATGGACGCATGTTGCACTTGTGTGAAAACACGGGAAATGAGGCAAGAAGACCCTTGGTTTCCTTGTCTGTTCATGCCTACACAGACCTCCACAGCAATATGTTCACCCAGTGTGGTCTGGCATCTCCACGTTTGAACTCTCAGCAGAGAGAGGAGCACAGCCAGACCACAAGGCCAGCCCAGAGCTTCTGGGGTACATTTTTTTTGTTCTGTTTCTATACAACTCAGCCCAGGGGGGCCCAGGGTTATGGTTAGTCCTTGGCACAATGCTAGCAGGAACAGATATAGCATCAATGGAAATTGTCAGATTGGCAAGGCAACTGTTGTAACCACCTTTTAGTTGTTCTGAGCAAAAGTGGAGCTCATCAATTCATACGTGAAACTGAAGGATGTACCTGTATTGGCTGTTCATTCCAGGGCTGCCTAGAGCATTAACACAGACCTTGACAGAAATGGCTCTTGTGTGATTGACAAAATTAAGTTGGCTCCTGCCATGTTCCAGTCTTTCTACCCTTTCCCTGTTCATTACCAGGTATATACAAGAGATCATCTCCAGTCTGTTGCCCTACCCACAAGCCGCAACCTCTTAACACCTTTTAAAAGTTCACCTAGGTCATATACTAGCAACCCAGTTCAGGAGAGCACACCCAGAAGAAAGGCTTTCAGAAACCAGAATAGCAGCCCAGTAAAGGCAGAAGAAGTCAACAAACATTTGTAACCAGCATGAGATGAGCCTGTGTTCTCTTCAGACAAGCTGCAGAGCATACACAAGCTGTTCATCCTAGCTACACCAGAGCCACTACCAGCACAGAGAAACGTGGAGGTCAGAAGTGGTATACACCTGAAATACCACCTGTAAGGTCTTACCATGCCATTCGTCTTTGGGTACAAAAGAGAAGGTGGGAAAAGATGCCAAGGAGTCCCACAGACTGCTCCCCACAGAGATGCTTCCTGAGGAATTCCAAAACCAGCCCAATTAGATGTTCATTGAATCTTCTAATGATGGAGGCTCCAGAGCTTCCCTGTGTGGCCTCTCCTGGTACTCCACATCCTTTTTAGCTAGGATGTTTTGTCTTAACATCTAATCTAAATCCTCTTTATTGCAAATTAATCAGATTTCTATTTTTCTTTCCCAAGGAGAGATGAAAAGCAGTTCATCACTGCCTTCTTCATAGCAAGATCTATGAGCTGGACAATGGTTATCAAACTGCTGTTCCTGTCAAAGAAAACTCTCACAGGCTTTGCCAAAGATTTATTTTACTTATTGTTTTTCCCATATCCACTAAATGGAAGAAATACATTAAAGCAGTTAGACAAGATTTATTCTTCATAAATCCATGTCCGTGTTTCTTTATCACCTTATTATCCTCTTGGCACCTTTAAACTGATTATTTCATAATTTGTTCTTGTATCTGCTGCACAAGTTAGATTATTCTCATATGCAGCTCTCAAGGTCCTCCTTTCCTGCTTTTAAAAGTGGTACTTTTGTGTTTGCCATTTTTCAGTCCTCTTGGACCTTAAGCATCCTTCATCTCTGTTTGAAGAGAATTGGTTTCAGGGCTTGCCATGAACCCGTTCCTGCTCCTCTCTGTTCTAAACCTCACAACATCTTGGTGCCCTGAATCATCCATTTTCCTAGATATTGTCAAGCTGCTTCTTTCCCTGTTCTGATCCGCCCATCTGCCTGCTCTTACAATTAATTATGCTAGCAGGATTTTCGTGAGGGCAGAAGCAAAGAAGGCGTTGAATACTGAAGTCTACCAAAGTAATTTTTTTCTCTAGTTATGGTATCATGCTAAACAAGGAAGAAGACCACTTGCCTCTTGCTAATCATATCTCACCTTGGTCTAAGGGTTTCTGACATTATCACCGTGTTCTTTACATTCACTCCTTGTTAATAATTTGTCTCTCTTAAAGATTTTTTTACTTTATATTTGATTACAGGACTCCATAAGGGTAATCTTGTTGTTTCTGTCTTCCTTCTGCACAAGGATCTTTGCCCTTTGTGTCCAAGGCTGTTTCTTCCTTCTGTTGGTTGCTCAGACATCTCCAGACTCCTCATTAACTTGTGCTTCTGCAAACTGGCTTCTATGACCATACATTTGTTATGTGTCTCTTATTTCCATCCAAACACATTGTACAAACCTGTCTTCAATGTTTGTTGGGTTTTGAACAAGTCTGTGGGCTATTACTCTTGCAAAGAGTACTTCTGTCCCTGCTGTCTGCCTTTCCCAAACACGTTCTCCTTGCCTTGGTCCAGGCTTGTGGGCTTTCACTGACTTGGATGTCAAATCAGTCCCTGTGTTGGCTGTGACTTGCAGTTCCTCTCGTTTATCCTCCTTCCTTCTAGCATCACTACACAAACTTGAATTTCACCACTTTCTCTTATTTTACCTGCTCTGGCCTCTCAGGCCAGAATTTTCCCATTGATGTGCCAGCCTGTTCGACAAACCACCATTTTTTCTAAACAACCCCTGTAGCTTTTGCCTCAGATCTGAACCCACACCTGTCCTTGCTCCTGACCAAAAGCCAAAGCCACTCTGCCACGTGCACACGTACTCCTGTCATGCTGACAGCTGCAACATGCCCATGAGATTTCAGGTGAGAAATACCAGGGGTGAGGATTCCTGTTGTTAAGTATGATCTAGAATTGTGTTTTATTTTCTCTTTGGTAATGTTCTTTCAGACGTCATAATTAGGAATTCAAACTCTAGTTTTGTCAGAATAAACTTGTTTTCACCCTTAAGCATGTCTGGTATTAAAGACAAGTCTAGGTGAAGCTAGGAAATTGGATTAGGGTTACCTTTTCTGAGACAGCATCCACACAAAGCAGTGTGTGTCCTGGGACCTAACACCAGTTTGGACCAATCTAAAGCTGTTCACTGTGCTGGGCCATGCTGCAAGGCCAGGGTCAGTTTTGAATTTGTCATATCCCAAGTCTGATGGAGTCAATAGAGAGACACTTTGAAAGGCAGGCAAACCCCAGACTGAGACAGGCATTCGTGTTTGGGTGGCATTACAGGCCCCTCCATCAGAAGGCCCATGCAGGTCATCTTCCCAACCAGGCTTGACCAAGACTTGTACGGAGCCTGTGGAGCCAGGGTCACAGAGACTCCTCAGTGCTGGCAAAGGACAAAGAGTACTGGCAAAAAATATTTTTTGTTTAGTGCAGATTCCTCCTTTTGGGGTGGGACTGCTGCTGAAAGAACTTCTGTTTGCTCATGCAAAGCTAAAACCTGCTGTCAGGTGCAGATGCTTGGACTATTCATACAGATATGGGGACAAGAGGGGCAGATCATGCTCTTCTGAGTGGTTCTTGGGCCTTTCTCGCTTCTGGCAGAGATGAGGTGCTGGGTTGCATGGATCTCAGTATGCTCTCACTATAGGATGAGTGAGAGCCAGGATGTGTTTGTGGAGCTGTGTTCTGAAGGACCACTGCATTTTTCAGTAATTTTTTCCTGTGTGGCTTTCCTCTTGCCTACAAGAGTTGTGTGCAGATCTGCCCACCCAATCCACACCATGCCTCCATGTTAAAGAACTGAAAAGGCCAAAGCTGAGGCAAGTGAGAAGGAAACAAACCCCCAGGCAGGTTGAGTTCGGGGCACAGCATCAGTCATACTTTGCATTCCCTGAGCCAGCAATCAGCAGCAACACATCCCATAGGCAACAGGCAAGTCTCACCCAACATTCACAGTGGGTTTGCAGCTCTCCCACAGCAACAGTTAAGGCCAGACCAAAAACTGAGGGCAGGCGGCACTGAAACCAGGCCCAGTAGAGGTCATCTCAAGATCCTAAGCAATGAACATCACTGAAGATCAAAACTGCCCTCAGGAGAAATAATAAATTAACCTCACCCCCCTTTTCACTGTGCCTGACACAAGGTCAGCATTTACAATGCAACTGTTTTTCTCACTATAGCCATCCTTTGCATTTATATAGAAAGGAAAACTGGAACATTAACAGGGAGTGATCTGACCCTTGAGATTAATCGATATGTAAATAAATATCAAGCCTGCTCTGCCCACCACGTACCAGCCTCATTCTCCATTCTCTTACCTTGGTTCTCACTGAGGAAGTTACACAACAGGTTACTGTTTTTTTGAGTTTGATCCCAAATTTTATAACTTGTTTTCAGAGCCTCTGAGATTTAATGGAAAAAGGTATCAATTCATGTATATGTCAGAGCTGCTGTTCCCACTACTGATCCTCCATGACCTTTTACAAACCAAGTTGGAACTGGACATTTTTCTCCAATTATCATATGTGTTATTCATCACAGAGAGGACAAAGTTACCCACCAGCTAAGTACACAAACAACCAAAGAAAGAAAATGGGACATATGCATTGCAACGTAGGAGAAAACCTGAATCACATTGATCAGGCACCCGATCAATGTCCCAGAGATATGGTAAGTTCTACGCCACTTAGAAGAACATTTGGGTACAAATTAAGGAAGATACACGTTGTGTCTGTATGTGGGTATCTTGGTTCCCATTCACAGAATCACAGAATATGAGGAGTTGGAAGGGACCTCGAAAGCTCATCCAGTCCAACCCCTGCCAGAGCAGGATCACCCAGACCAGGTCACACAGGAACACATCCAGAACTGGATACCTGATCAATCAGTGGAAACCTAGGAAGGGGGTCAGCACACCCTCAATAGATCTCTGCATCGTATGACTGGAGTTGGTCTCCAGCTCCATGATCTGTATTGATCTGCTCTTCACAGACTGTGGTGGGAGTGGAGACTGAACAGAGACCCTACAGTCACTCATCCACAGAACTGTGGGTCTTGATGCAGGGGTTACAGGAAGAGGTCCTGTGGTCCATCATGCTCAGGGCAAGGTGATGCAGGATGCAGCAGATGCTAAAGACCATGCACAGCTGTGTGAGCTGGAGGTAGCTGCAAATGGTTTGGGTTAAACAGTCAGTGATGATTGTTGATTTTATGAGATGAAAACACCTGTCTGTGGAACATTACACAGAGAACACCAGGGACGTGAAAAGGCCAAGTTACAATTTCTTTAAGTTATCAAAAAAACAGTATTTCCAAATTGAAAGAAAACTTGCAGTTTTCAGATGCTTTGCTTTTGAATTTAAAAAGCTATATGAAAGTTTTGAGGAAAGCTACTGTTTCTGGGAAAGGCTTCATAAACTTAAAGGCTCATTATTTTGTCAAAAAAAAAATGTTCAGTCAAAGCTTTTCAGCAAGCCATAAAAGCAATGCAGTATTATTAATCACTTTCTTGGACAGTGTACATGTAATAAAACAAACTAAAATTAGCTGAAAAAAAATTTCAAAGAAAAGGCCACTTTCCAACATCCTGACAAATGAAATAAGTGGATACCCAAACAAAGGGCTAAGAGTACAATTAAGGCAAAGCAGGAACTGAAGGGGCAACACTGGTCCAGTGCACTTCACATACAGTCTTTCATACATCAGAGCCCCCAAAAGTGCTTAATCAAAGTAATGGAAAGCAGAAGGAGTACGAAATAACTTGCAGGCAAAGGAAAAAGATAAATTAAGGCTGAGGCACATATCAGAGAGAGGTAGGGAAGGGGCTTTTCAACATTTCCTCTTACAGAAGTTTCTTCAGCTCACTTATCTTCATTGCTTGTCTCTGAAATCACTGCTTTCCCCACCCCCCCCTTAAATACAGTGACAAACAGCACAGCACATTGCCAGTGAGAGAGCAGCATTGATTTATCTAATACTATTAGCATATTTTCTGTATCATTTTTCTGTCTCATTCTTTACACAGCCCATCATCACATTCATTCTTTCTTTTCTGCTACCACCAAGCTTTCAGTTGCGGTGTCTTGTGACTGACCACATGCAGCATTTCCTTTCACAGCCACATACACAAAAAGCTCATTCCTCCTCTTCTGGTGGTTATCCATCTTACATTCCATCCAGCACCAATCTATTAATTCACCTGCCTTTGGCAGGCCCACCTGGAGTCTTTCCCATTCTTCCGAGGTCTTGACTGACCTCAGTAATTCTGTGTGATCTGCAAATCTTTCATCATTCACTTTCTTTTCAAGATCATACACGATGCCGCCTAGGACAGTGTCAGGCTCATGAGTTAAATGCAAAATGGCATTCACCCAAAACGTAAATTATGCCCGCATGCAGAGCCAAAATAGGAAGCTTAAAAATAAAAGCATGTGTCTGAATAATATAACAGTCATCCTTTATTTTATCAATTATTTAGGGGTTTTTTTGTTAATGGTTTACTTTTCCCCCTGAACGTGGAAGAACATCAGCATATAAGAGTTGCATTAACACCACATTAATGGAGCTGCACAGACCAAGACAGAGGTGACATTGTGCCATGGAAGGGCAGAGTCAGCACATTCACGGAGGGATGTCCTTGCTATCACGTCCTTGAGACATTTCCACCGCTGTCGGGAGCTCCTGTTCTCCTGACAGGTTTCTGTGGAGTCTGTAAAGGATCCAAAATCTTATGGCTTGCTTTAGCGTGCACACACATTGTGCACTGTGATTGTGAAGCAGTATGCTGCTGAGCTCTGGTTCACACTCACACTGTTGTTTACTGTCCCTCCAGCCACTCTTAACCACCAAAACAATTTTTTATTTTTTAGAATGACAATTCAGGGTTTCATGTTATTTGACTCCCAGCTGACCCACTGGGAATAATGGCTTTAAAATAAGAACATCTGGGTGCACTGGAAGAGAGAAGAGATGTTGTGTACAGACCTGGCAGTGAAGAACAGTGGCAATAAAATGAAAGCAGCACTGCTCTCTGTATCTGATGGGACATTGCTGCTGGGATTAAATTCAGATAAGCTGATAGAAGATTTTTATGTTACCTCCCACAAAATGAAAGAATGAGATATTATATTACAGAAGATCTAGAAAAAGAAAAGAAAAAATAGTAACATTGCAAACTTTAAAACATGCAAACACACAGAACGTTTGTGATGTAAAATTCCCCAAATTTGAGACAGACTCAGCTGTAAAACACATAATGACAGCTGCGTGAGAGTTTCTGGAAGAGAGTAGATGAAACCCAAGAGAGCTGTCTCCAGCTGCACAGGGCAAGGACAACCCTGAGCACTCCACAGTGGAGAGGACTAGTGGGATGGGGACAGGCTGACCAACACTACAGGCTTGGTCCACCCTGAATGGAGCAGATCGTGGTGCATGGGGTGCTGGTGCTCACTGAGTTCCCAGGATGTCCAAGGAGAAGGAGAAAGGCTGTGATGCAGCTTCGGGGCATGCAGAAGTGCTCTAACTGCAAAGCTGCTGCTTGACCAAGGCTCACTTTCGGTGCAGTTTGTGAAGGTATCTGTGCTTTGAGCTCAACGTAAATGATCAGCCAGACCTGAGCCTGCAGGAGTGTGCTGGTGAGTAGTGCCAAGCCGGTGTTCCTGGCGCTGCTTATCTCCTGTCCAGAAGAAATGTCCAATGGCACTTCCCGCTTGGGCTCGGTAACCACTCCATCTGAAGCCTCAGACAGAGTAAATCACAAGAGAAATGGAGAGGAAGAGAGTCCAGGAGGGGACCAAGGACATAAACATGGTAAGGTAAGACTAAATAGGGGCTATTTTGGCAGGACTGCCCAAGAGCCGGCAGCAGCCGCTAGCTTTGTGCGAGGCATCCCATGGGATTGTTTCTGGGCAGGGTAATGAGGAGGGTCCTTTCCTAGCTGTATTCTTTCCTTCTTTTTTCCTATCTTCACACCCACTCCCTTCCCTGAGATGTAGTAAGGGATGGGGGAATCGGGAATGGGAGCCAGGACAGAAACTTCTGGATTAATACAGAAGAAGATACCAGGTTCCTGACCCAAAGAGCCTGTGAGCACTCGCTGAAGAAGCGGAGCTGGCAGCACAGAGAGGCTTACTGTGCAAGTCACAACAGTAGAGAAATTTCTGGGTGCGCAGCAAACTTGATCCAAGGCAGTCATTAAAGAGCTCTTCTGCAAACGCTGTGCATTAAGTGCACACCTGGGCCGGTTCCACCTACTCATCATTCACTATCTCCTAAAACCTCCTGCAGCTTCACCTGGGCATAGGCTTTCCTCCATCTACAAGTGAGCTGCAGAGCACACAGCTGTAAGCACACCCACTCCTGAAATGATCAAGAGCTGTGAGGTCCTTTGAACCAAATCATTCTGCATAAGGTCAAAGTATTGAGTACACTGAGAGTTGCTGTGTTCCTGATATGGGAGAGATCCCTTCCTCACCTTGCTCCTGCTACTGTCCATTCCTTGCAGACTTGTCTTTGCATGGAGAAGTCATCTCTGGTTGCCTCTGCTCATTTCAATCATTGGAGGACTGTACCAAGCCCTGCTTTCCATCCCACATGCACCAGGTGAGACAGATGGCATTTGCAGAGACCATGCAGTGGTTCTGCAGTCATTATAGGAAAAAAGTTTTGGTCTCTGTCTCTAATGATTTATTACTGGTCCTAAGCTTGAGTTCACATTTATTATGGTTTTGGCAGGACAAGTGATGTGCAGACACTCTGGA
>NW_010172462.1:80908-94830 GCF_000695765.1 Mesitornis unicolor
TCCTGTGGATTTGATGGGGATCTAAGGCATGCAATCAAAACAAAGGAAGAAAAGTGAATGGTGGCAGAGACTGAAAGCCCCTGATTACTGCCTGGGGTTGTTTTTTTTTTTCTTTTTAACCTTACACTTTGATGGCATAAAGGGAACCAGGGTTTCTGTTAGTGTATAATGCCTTAGAAGGAGCTGCATAGGTACCTCTTTGAACTACTTAACCAAAGACCAGAGCCCACTGACCAGGTGCCACTTTCACCTTCAAAAAATCATTACTCTCCTTTGTACATTTAACCCAAAGCTTCCCCTCACCCTGAAAACTCAGACACCTTCTCTCTACATTAGATGCTTATCTACATGGGTTAGCCACTCTTCTGCCACTCTTTGTCCACTCCACAGATGGGATATCCTTGTGTTTCTTTGGGACCTCCCAAAATGCAGTCCTGCTCTACCTTCCCAGTCATGCCTATCCCACTGCTAATAGACATGTCCACCAAACCTTGTCTCCAGGTCCAGTTGCTGCTCCTCCTTCTCAGTGAAAAAAACCCCAAATAAATAAAAAAGTCCAAAAAAGGTTTTACAGGACCAAGCTTGTGAACCGTATTCTGAATTGCCTTCAACAGTCTCCTTAAATGACCATACCCTTCTAAAGACTCTGAGCAACCTGAGCATCCATCCTCAGACAGTAGTTTCAAGCCATTACTTATGGCTTGGACAATTATTCGTATCTCTCCTTTATTTGCATGCCATATTTAGATTTGTGAGATTTGCTGGTGAAGCCACAGTCTTAAAACCCAGAGGAAGTGTTTTGATGCCCTCTCATGTCCTGCACAAGATCGAGCAGACTTTAGCCAATGACTTCTGTGTCAAGACTTCCCATCACATCGTCTGGTGGCCGTAAGCCCGCTGACCTGGCTCTCTGAGAGGCAATGGTGATTTCATCCTTACCTCAAAAACTGTGTACACAGAAATGGGAAGAGATCTTAAATCATTAATTAAAAAGTATTTAATTACTCTAGTGTCAAACTTTTTTTGTAGTGCAGAGTAGTGCACAAATTACAAAAAGAATAAAAACACTTTGAAATGGTTGAAATAACTGGAATTTTTATTCATTCATTTTGGTAAACATTTACTTCACCCTGAAATGTCTATTTTAGCTTTTTTTTTTAACTTCCAACAAATCAATAAAGAAGAAAATTATTTACCAAGCTTCTAGAAACAAGACTTTCTCTCCTTATATGGAAGATCAACAGCCTTTGTTCTGAGGTAATTCAAGTGTCTCCACTCTCAGGAAAGTTTCCAAGTTTTCGTCTTAGATGTTTTACTTTCTTTCTTTTTTTTTTTCTTTTTTTTTTTTTTAATCCACAGTGCCTGACGTTTCCTCCCCTTAATCTGTAACCAGCACTTCGGTGGGGTGGTTCGGTTGGGTTTTTATGTCTTCCTTGAGAGTTATCCATGCCTCTACAGTGTAGACAGTGCTTCTGCTTTCTTCCTGACAAGGTAAAATTCATTCTACATAAACCTGTCCTACAGCCCAAATTTCAAGACATTTGGGCATTGCTCAGTTCAGCATTGTTAAAGCTGAAGGTTATGTTGTGCCATGTAGGCCATCATCTATTGAAACCACTAGAAGTTAAGGATATTTGAGCTGTTGTATAAAGCACCTGCATCCTAGATTGAATGTCCCCAAGTCCAGAAATGGTGAGTGATGCCTTGTGCTCCACGCCTGCTCTTTTAACATGGATTTTACTCTAGGATTGACTGACTACTTCCAAGGGTCACCAAGAAAATCAAGCCTGGAATCAGTGGATTAAAATCTCTGTTGGGGTCCCTCTATCCAGGACCAATTCTGTAGGTCTTCCACATGCAGAAAAGGTTGCAGATCATTAGTTAGAAAATCCTGAAAATCATTAGTCAGAAATCCTGAGCTGCATTAGGCACTGTTGTCACAGAATGGCTGGAGAAAAACTAGGGACTGGGACTGGGACTGGAACTGGAACTGGGATTGGGACAGTGACAGGGACTGGGACTGGGATTGGGTCTGAGACTGGGACTGGGACCTTCTTGTGTGGTGATACCAACCAAGAGGGGATGACATAGAGAGTGGACAATTGACTTTCACCTCTCCAGCATGCAGATGCTGAAAAGGACCATGAATTGTTTGCCACTATCAGCCCCGCAGGTAGAGTTTGGAGCTGCCTCTGGAGCTGGGGTTTCTCATCTTCAGTGCCACGCTCATTTCAAGACAGCTGAAGCACAGAAGCTTTTCCACCTCCTGGCTCCATGGTGTGTGAGGTGAGGTCTCTCCCCACACATTTTGCTGGAATGGCCATCTGTGCATCTAGCAAAAAAGTGCACTCAGAATGGAAGGAGCAGTAGCAAAGACCAGTCCTGCTTCCTGACTTATTTCTGTTTGTGAAGATGGTAGCACTGGAGTTTGGGTTCCTGAACTATAATGAGCTGCAAATTTCAGCGCAAATACAGTATTGATACTATTATGAGTCTTCATCATTTATGAGAAAATGACACTCTTTTTAAGATAGTGGTACAAAGCTTATGCGGTGACATAATGAGAAATAGCCATTGTCCACAAAAGTTACACCAAGTACAGATTTGCCTCTTTTGCAGTGACCTATCTTGGGTCTGATGGAGTGCTAAGATATGGGCAAAAATTCCTTCGTGGAGGAGCACAGATGAGGCAGTGACCAGGTTGAGTGGAGAAGGACGGAAGAGTTCAGCACCATGGTGTCCACAAGTGGCTATAGTAAGAGATTGTGCACACAGCAGTAAAGGACAATAACCTGGATCCTTAACTGCAAAAGCTTCTGGATTGAAGCTTTCTTGAGAAAGAGAGCAGGAAAATGGAAAGGGAACAAATAAAACAAAGAAAAATGAGATGCAGGTTTCCTAGAGACAAGACAGGGCTTGGGATGTTCCCCAAGGATGGGGATGTCCTATCTGTCTTTACACAGCTTGACTGCTAGAGGATTCACTGTCTCAGCTGACAGGCTTTGAAGAAGATACACCACCATTTGACAAAGAGCAGTGGGGAAGAAGAGAAAAGCCGACTCCCCTACAGAGCAAATGCCTCTTCAACAGAAGCAGGCGCCAAGGGGTGCTGCTGGGCGTTGTGTCTCCCGGGATTCCTCTGCACCCATAGCTGGGGTAACGCGCTGCGTTTTTCTTGTTTGAACAGCTCTGTTCAGACAGCGAGGTGAGTCACTCTGGCATATTTAGATCCTTACATAAGCAATGCCAGAAGATGGCAAGATGTTACAGCGTTGCTGCCAACACAAATGCCCAGGGACCAACTTTGCACTCAAGAAGATGAGTAAGCATCCCCTCCAGAACAGACCGAGAGAATCTCCTAGACATTACCAGCATGGGATTTTGCAACAGGCATGAGCTGGAGCTCTGCCTCTGGTGGCAGCTGTTTTACCAAATGCATTACTGGTGGGGCAAGGTTGAGAAAAAAATCAGGAATATTCCTATGTTCCTGGTGCAAACCCTGATCCACAGAGCTATGCCTATCTCTATGCACAACCCAGTGGTGCACTTTTCAGCATCACATGTGTAGTGTTTCCCACCATCAAGGGACCCTTCTAAACCCTAGGGATACAGATGAGCATCATTGCAGACCACTTACAAACAGGAACTAGAGATGGTTTTGCAAGTATGGTTCAGTACTAAATAGCAACAAGAAACCTCTGCTCAAATCACTCAACCAAGTTGTCTCCTATTGAGTCGCAGGGGTCCTTCCATTTTTGTGCCAGTGGATAAATGTGTATTTTACTGTATTCCCCAAAATTTGCATCTCACTTGGCTACCCAAAACAGCAGCTGTCACACACCTACCCCCTGCAACCAGGGAAACTCCCCTTATTAAGGCTTCAGTCCCCAGGAAACAGAATGACACTATTGCCTTGCAGATACCACACCCAGCACTTACTTCTAACTAGGCTGGTAACCACTTCAAAGCAGCACTGCCCTGACTAATGCTAATTCCTGAGAGGGTTAAATCAACATTTCCTAAATAAGGACACCTAGCAAACCAAAAGACTCCAGTGGGTAGATCTATGTGTGTGCTGAGTATGTCTGACTGTCTGACCCACAGGAGACGAGAAAGAAGAAAGGACAGATCCTAATGTCTTCCTGACAGCAGGACTTTGCTTGGGTGAGAGATTATCCCAGAAAATTATGTGTCTTTTATGAGGAAGTGAAGGAAAGCTGTGAACCTGTCAATTTAATCATAGAAACATTTTCTTACCCCAAACCTGGTGATAATGTGGGGCCCCGTGCATGTAATGAGGTGCTGGAGGGTCTCTGTCCCATCTTTACTCAAAATCCTATCTCATCTGGGATGCTTTAGAGGGAGTGAGGCAGAATTCCTAACCCACAAGCAGAAGTCAAGTTACAAATCAGCCCTGAAGCATGAGATTAGATCAGAACCACAGTTTTAGCAGAGACAAAGCAAGAAAACCCATTTCCTCCAGGAGGGATTGGGTATCTCCACCCTGTCTGAAAACACCCAAACCAAAGTCAGAATGCCAGTATGTTTTGTCAACAAGGGCAAAAAGCTGTTCTTGTAAAACATCTCCTTGTGTTCAAGGACCTACTCATGGCACCAAGTCAACTCCTCAGTTCTTGGATTATCAAAGAGAAACCTTTTTCCAAACCTAGACTCGTTTCCTTCCTGCAAACAAACCTTGCCGCTCAAGTGAGTCTGCTCCAAAATTACAGCTGTACTTTTTTTTTTTTAACCTCAAACCATCTCGCTGGCCTCAGGCCACGACCTCAGCATTGTGTGGACTGGTCCTTAAATCTCAGACTTCAGCAGGTTTCAGGGAGTTCCCAAGTCAAAATAATAAATTACCAAAGTGGTCTCTTCAGGTGCCTCTTCTTCTCCAAATGGGTTACCCAGAATCTTGGCATTTTGCTCTTAATTCCATGACGCATTTCCAAATTGGCTCTGGGAAAGGATTAGAGCTCAATAACCCACAAACCTGCACACTGCATGTCTTATGTCCTTACATCCTCCACATCACCACTCATCCTCTGTCTTCCAATGCAGATCTGGTATGCTTGGTGTAAAAGCATGAATTCATGTGAGACCAAGAACAGAACTGGGGATCATCAGGAAAGTTTTCCTTGTTCTGTGAGTGAATGCCTCTTCTCTCTAGAAATTACTCCGTTTTTACCCATTTCTTGGACTGGCAGAATGGCAAAAGGCTCTGTAGAGAGCAGGGTTGAAGCCCAAAGTGTCGCAGGCACACTTTTCATGTAAACCCTGCTGCCTCTGAACCACTTGCTCTTCACTTCAGCACATGGTGCTGAGGTGTGGGACAGTCAAATAATGTTCTGTTCTATGCAGACAGCTGTTATGGCCTTTTAAAGATGTTTGTGCTCTGATTTTCTTCTGCTTTCCCTTCCTTCTCTATCACCATCTTATACATATATTAACATGGCCAAACATTCTTGCCAAGCAGTATATTACCAAAAAAATATCATTGTCTACATTTCAAACTGCCTTAAAATGCTTCGGTGAACTTTTCTTTAAATCGTGTGGGCATAAACCAATACAAAAAGCAGACAGGGCAGAATAAATGCATTTGTCTTGACACTGAGATAATCCATATATTGGGAGTCTATATTTTATAGGTATGTTTTTAAGATAGTGTTTAATTTAAAGTAGACCCAGAAGAGTTAGATCTCCAAATATCACTCACAGAGCAGCCAGATGGAAAAAAGTATGATGTTTTTATGTTACTTCAGAGTGAGTCAAGCCATGAAGAGTGTTAGAGGGAACACTCTCTGATGTCTCCTTCCCTGGTGATCACAAGAAAGACTCATTAAACACATTTTAAATTTTTCAAGCAAAAATAAAGTGCTATTTCATTTGAAAGGAAGGACAGGTTCAGCCTGGTCTGCATGCTGCAGATGGCAGCGACCAGGACTTGAAGGTGTCAGAGTTCTGCTTTCCACCACAACAACTTCATTACTGCTTGCAAACAATGTTCAAACAAAGATCTTCTGCAATAAATGCAAAAGCCAAGAAGCCAAGGCTTATCTGGCTGAGTTAAATGTCCAATTCAGCTCGCTGCTAGCAGTAGCAGGTGGTTACACTCTAAGAAGCAGGTGCCTGGCTTTTCAAGTAACAAATGTAGTTTAAAAAACGCATAAAACTCGTTCATGCTACAGTGAGGCAAACCGAGTTAATCATTCACAGTCTCAAAGCAGGACAAGAATTACAATGCTTGACTGATGATAAACTGTAATAAATTTCCTTGAAACATTATCTCTTGCTTTCAGAATTACTTCTTTAAATACCAGACAGTTTTCTACACCAGTGTCATGGGTAGGTCAACAGAAGGATGCACTGCTGACTGTCACCTCATTCCTCGCTGATTATAGTCATACACAAAGCATGGTTTCCAACTGTCCTATCAGTTTCAGAATTAACTCCAATGCAGCAGCACCAGCCTTCCCCATGCTGCCAACAGCAGCATTTGTCTCTTGCCTCTGGAGACATGGACACAAGAGGCAGCTGAGCACAAATCAGCTGATGGATCTATCTGTGAGGCTGAAGAGAAGGCTGGTGTGATTTAGTATGTCCAACCAGGCTTTTAACAGCCTCTTTCGCCTAGGTAAAGACAAGTGAAATGTAGGTTATGCAAGTGTTGATGGGCAGGACCTAATGGGTCCTACTTAATAGGTAGGGAAATGTGGAATGTGATTCACAAAAGCTTTGCTTGATCTTAGGCCCTTGAGATATCCTAGAGGACAAAGGTTTCAGGTGGAAATCTTCCTACACAACTCCTGCCTATGATCAAGCACATTCCTCTGTCTTCACAACTCAGGGCCATTTGGGGTGCAGAAAACAGGCAGTTCTGTCCCTGGTTCTCCAGTTTGTGGTACCCTGCAGTCATCACAGACCTCTTCTTGGAAGTGGGATTGCTCAGTATTTGAATCCTAGCAAAGTCCCAGCTTCACAGGAGAGGGGGAAAAACCTTTCCATGTAGAAAACTTCCCAGACGGATGGAGAAGCCCCTCGGAGAGGCAGGTTTAAACATTTTCTAGTAGAGGAGTGTCTGGAGGTTCAATGCACCCAGCTCCTCCAGTCAGTCACTAATCTAACCAGGGTCTTGTGCTGCTGGAGGAGACACAAGGAGGAGCCTACTTTAGCAGAGGAAGGCATAGGCTGGGCAAAGAACCACAGTCAGCCAATTCAGGGACCAAATCCACCTCCCAGTGTCATCTCCCAGCAGCCCTGAACCTGGCTTATGCAGAACACTCACACTGTTCCCACCTGCTCATCGCCTAAAAAGTGGTCTCTGCATCTGGGTGCTGAGTGTCATCAATGCCATCCAAAGTGCCTCTGCACTTTGCTGAGTCAGGGACCAAGGTGCCAAACAGGACTCAGGATTTCCACTCTTGTTTGGGCACTGCAGCACTGAATCTCACGATAATTGATGACTTCTGCCAGACCAATGCCAAGATTCACAGATAAATCAGGTAATTCACCCTGCACGTGCTACAGAATCCACCATCATCCCTTCTCCCACCCCACTCAAGCTATGGAAGGCTTTTTCCATATGCTGGGTATGGAGGTTCATTTAAACCTTTGACTGAGAGCTGCACAGTGTGGAATGTTCTAAAGCAGTTGCCTTACTGTTGCCAGCCATACTTGGCTTCTTCCGAGAGCAGGACAGCAGAGGACACCGGGACCAGCAGAGCCTGTCTTGCTCTCTTCCCCTAGCAGAGGCTACCTTACAGAACCACAGAACCATTAAGGTGGGAAGAGACCTCCAAGATCATCCAGTCCAATGTCAACCCAACCCCACCATGCCCACTAAACCATGTCCACAAGTGCCACATCCAGGCGCTTCTTGAACCCCTCCAGGGATGGGGACTCCACCACTGCCCTGGGCAGCCCCTTCCACTGCTTGACCACTCTTTCAGTCAAGAAATTTTTCCCAATATCCAATCTAACCCTCCCCTGGCGCAACTTGAGGCCATTTTCCCCTGTCCCATCACTGGTTACATGGGAGAAGACACCAACACCTACCTCTCTACAACCTCCTTTCAGGTAGTTGTAAACCCCAGGGCAGGTTTGCAGCACACACCAGAGTGCGTGAGGTGAAGTTCTGTGCTGTCACTCATGAACAATGGGTTCTGCAGAAAAAGAGCTACAGAGCTACCAGTTCAGGTGAATTAAGTACTGTAAGCAGGATCACCAGGAGGACTGGACATCTCTAATTGGCAGCAAACACCTACCCTTCATTGCCAGGTCTCCAGGCCCTGCTGCTCATTCTTCTCTCTGGATGACAAGTGTTATTCCCAGCCTGCAGGCAAGCTGTAAATATCAAAACATACGCACCCTACTTTTAATATTAGCAACAATATTTAAATCACACTCTAGAGGCTAATTGGCTAAAATTCAAAGGTGACATAGAGAGAGCAGCTCTTGAAGAAAGCATCAGATGTGGAGGTGCTGTTCCAACTTGCCCATACTCTCTGTCTCTTTGCTACCCCTGATCTGGGAGCAGATCCATCACAGCTCAGGCAGGGGGCACGGGGCATCCAGCATAGCAGAACACACATCCAAGGATGAAGGTGTTCACAAGGTGTGAAGGTGTTCTTGAAGGTGTTCAAGATGCATACAAACAGCTGCCCGATTGAACTAAGGCTCCAGATTTCTAACTGGAAAGTGGGATCCTTCCCCAAGACTGGGATGCAGCAATTGGTGTTACAACTTGTAGTTGACATCTTCCTTAAATCCCCATCTACTACAGTCATGGTGTGATGTGAGACACCATTCTTTTCACAAAGATTAAAGTATGCTCCTAGCTCCTCTGTTGAAAAGCACACTTCAAACATGACATTTGCTGGCTCGACATCAAAAAAGCAATTAAAAAAGACCCACACTGACATTCTTCTTTACAGCCAGATGTTGAAGTCAGTGTTATCCTGAAGTCATTTTCATACAGATTTGTAATCCTTTAAATTTCTGAGCTTAGTGAAAAAGCACTCCACTAACCTCTTGAGGGATATGACCAATAAAATAGCTGAACCTCAGCTAGTACCTCAAACATTTGCAGTGTCCTTTACCTAAGTAGAGTGCACTTCATTTTTTCCCCAGTTTCCATACTTATCCTCAAGCCTGTGTGTCATGGGGTCATGGCCCCAGTTCTCCTATTGCCCCCACTGCAGCCCTCCAGCTCATCTCTCAGAAGCCAAAATGATGTGAGTTTGTAAGAGCAACTTAAGGCATAGCTGAGGAGAAAGGAAAATTCAGGGTGTTACAAAGGTGTAACAGCCTCAGTCGCTTTGGCTCTTTTTTTTACAAGGGCATGGCATGGTCAGAGCACAGCAGGGTGCCCACCAACCCCTCCAAAGCCAGGGGCATGTGAAGCAGCATACCATCATGTACACTTCAGCCCAACATGCACTGCCACGTCTGGCTGTTGACACACTCCCGTGGCAAGGAGGGATATTTCCTCTCTATATTTAGGACATACATGAGTGCTCAGTATTTGCTTGACACCTTTCACTTGAGGCTTTTACACATCATACAACACACTGGAAAGGAACAAGTCCTCAAGGGGCAGAAACTGTCTAGCCATTCATTTACAGCACATTCCCCTCTGTCCAGGGGACTTCTAAGTGCCTGTCACATCCACCCCTGCCTGTGCGTCCCCCATCCCATACTGGATCTTCTTCCAGCATTCAGCATTTGGGCGTGATCCTGCAAAAAGAGCAGCTGGGATATCTATCTCTGTTTCTATCTATCTCTATCAGTTATCTATCTGTATCTCTGATAACAACAGCATCCAACTACACAGAAGAAACAGCAATGCAATCCTGAGGTCATTTAGGTAGAAAGAAGGAAGGACAGACAAACTGCAGCACCAGCACTGTCATGGTTTAGGGCTGGGCTGGCCACTAAATGAACATCCCAGATCTCTGACACCCCTAAGGTCTGGTGGAAGCCTTCCCCAGGCCTAAACATTGCAGGGATTCCCGGTGACTCCTGCTTTGCTCCACAGCCAGCGTCAGGTTCCCAACCCCATCTTTGAGACTCTCCATCCTCTGACTCTTTGTGTCCTTTTTTTCTTGTATGCACCTTCAGATGCCTCAGTTCCTCTGTACAAGGGAATTTGTGCAACTCCAAAGAGATGCTCAGTGAAAGGCAAGCAGACATCAAACTGGTTTGCTGTTTGTGCTGGATTTTGTGTTCTCCTGCACCCTTGGTATCAGCCAGTGACAGCAAAGGAAGTGAAGGAGAGCTCTGATCTTTCTGAGGTCTTTCTGAGCATTTGGTACTGGAAACAGCTGTGCACAAGTTGAGTTTGTCTAGGAAGAGTGATGATGGTACAAATCAGGTTTTGTGTGTCTATGCTTAGAGTGCTTTGGTGAAAGGGACAGTTGTGTTTAGATCTTGGACCTGTACCTTTTGCATCCCTGTGCCCACCCCCTTGAGCAAGTATGTGTGGATATTCCTGTGCCCAACACATGCCAACTGCGCAGAAACACACAGAAAAATGTCCCCAGTCTCTCGTCTGGCAGTCAGAACAGAGGTGAAGGCAGCCAAACTCATCTGCTGTGAGGCCTGATGGCAGCTCCAGGTGTGAGCTGAGAGTTACAGCCATTTTCACAAGAGGCCTAAGTCTTCTAATTGTTGCTCTAGCAGGTAAGAAAAATGAAGATCTCAAAATAAAGCGTTCAGACAGCATGAAGCATCAGCTGTTCCCCCAGTAAGGCAGCATCATCTTGTCCAAAGTGCCCATGGGGGGAATGCCTGCAGCTCCCTGACCTGCCATGCTGTGAGGAAGTTTATGATAATGAGGAAGCAAAACCCCACATCCACCCTCGGGCTGTAAGGCTGTCAAAGGCTGTGTTTTGGTCTGTTTTCCCAAGAAACTTGGATAAAACTTTGCAGTGACAGCCCTGGCTCTCTCAAGAACTCCTGCAGTCCCTGTGTGCCGACTTCTCACTTGTGCCCATCAAGGGCCAGGAGAGATGACTCTATCAAACCACTGCATAATCTCCAAAATTTCTCCTCCATTCTCACCAGCCTTTTCAGTGACACCTGAGAGATTGTGAGGTCGGAAGGGCTTGTTTGAACCTGTTTTGAATCTGGTCTGACACCTTGTCCAGCGCAGGCTGGAGAATTCCGCTGTTCCCTGCCATGACTCCTTTCAGTGCCCTGTGCTGGACCCAACACATATCATAAGTCTTTACCTCACTGAGACTTTGGTCAAATCTCCTTCAGACATCTCCATGAGAAGCCCAGGTCTCCAAGTCTCCTGTCCACAGCCCACAGAGCTGTAGCTGTGGTGTGAGGCCCCTGTCCACTGAGCAAGCTCCCGTGCACATCACAAAGCCCAGAGCTGGGCATGGCTACCAGCAGCCTTGGTGTCACCTTCTCCTGCCTCTCAGGGTGCTCCTGCTCACATGGCTCTTCCCCAGAGCATCCCTCCAGTGCTGTGCTCAGCTGGCTCGTACCAGTGGTGTCTGTGCTGTCAGATGCTGTCAGATCACCCGCTCTGAAGCACAGCAGATGTGGTTCTGGGGACAATGTGCTCCAGAGATGGCTCCCCACAGGCAGTACGGATCAGGCTGTTCTTCATCCCAACCTCTCCCAGCAGACCTGGTGCCTATGAGCTCTCCCCCATGCCCTCCACTGGGTTTCAACACACACAGCACATGTCCTCAGCAGTGTGCTACAAAACATTTCACTGTGAAAAAAAAATCATTGTGACCTGAGAAACCACTATGAAAAGAATAATATTTAAAAAAAAGCTCAAAGAAGAGCCATGCTGAGAGCTGTTTGGACATAGACACTATGCCCTGGAGGAACTCCCCTGAGCAGAGACAGGAGCTGGTCATCCCCATTGGGATGAGAATCTGCTGGTGGGGTGGGTGCCCTTAGTGATATGGATGTAGACACTGTGACAAATTCATTTCATTGCTTACCCCATAAGTGTGAGCTGACATTGAGCTGCCCTTTCACACTGCTGCTCTCTCTTTCACTGCTCCATGCCTCCTGGCTTGACATCTCTCACCCGTCCCTTTTCTTGCCCTGATTTCCTTTTTTTGATGTAAATCTAAAAACCCACCTACTGTGGAAAGCAAAATAGAAGGAAGAACAGAGAGGAAAAGGTGAAAAAATAAGGAAACAATCATGGCATAGTCATAACAGCATAAAGGTAGATATATAAAGAAAAGGGAAGGAAAGACAAAGCAGGGAGTCACAGCCATGGGATGAAGGCAGGGAAAGATGTGCAGAGAAAGTGTGGAAAGCTTCGGTGAGGGAAATGTGGAAATGGAAGAGGAGAGGAAAAGGTCATCCTGACTGGGGAAAGGCAGTCATCCATCAGCAAATGTAGGGGAGCAATCAACAGGGCAGTACCGCTCAACTTGAGAAAATGCTGTGGTGTGGACTCAGTCACACACTGTGTGCACAGCAGGCACACAGCAAATGCCTCACCAAACAGCGAATGCTCACCAAACAAACAGTGAATGCTCACCAACAGCAGGTGCCCAGGCGAGGTCTGGAAGTTTCCTACAAATGAGGCCAGCCCAGAGTGTGACAGCAGCCTGCCATGCACTAGACAGGACTTTTTAGCAGAGCATTTCCCCCATTAACTCAGACATCTTCAGCCTCACTGGCCCAGACTGGCTGATTCCTTCTTTGTTCACAATTTCCATTTGCTTTATCAGTCCCTGATTTTGCTGGTCTCCTTCACATCCTGTCCCTCCAAGCTCCTTGGCTGTGCTTCCCCTCTGCTGACATGTCTAGGAGAGGAGCTCATGGCATTTATGCTCCATCAGTCATTTCAACACCGTCTCCTAGCGAGCTTCCCCAGGGATGCAGTGACTGCAGAGCTGAGCTGCTCCAGTACAGGCAAGAGAGATGCTCAAGGTCACTTCAGAGACCAAGTACCAGAAGTCCTCGCTAGGTCTTGATATCAGCTCTGTAGGAACCAGGGTCTGCAGGGTTTGACTTACCTGCACCAGGGCTGAAGCATGAACAAGAGTGCAGGCCTGATCGCATCTCTGCTCAGGACCCTGCATCTTAGAGACTGGACAATGAACATGGTGATGGAGCCATTCACACCTGACTTTAGCACATGCAGGGCAGAGACCAAAGGTGCTTTGATGACTGAAGAGACCACATCTGTAAATTAAGACTCTGGCCTTTCTCTTAAGCCATGACACATGTGCACATCATCGCACTGTTCCCCATGGGCTTGGAGCAGAACCCGCTTTACCTGGGAGAGGAGTGATTAGCCAATTAGCCTGGCATGCAGAGGCTGCACCACGGGAAGGTTTGGCGTTGGGGCTGATCCCAGCACCAGGCTGCCAATTGTAGGGCGAGCCCCACCCTTCGGACCGGGATAATATTTTTCTAATGCCTTGCAGTCGTTGCCTTTTGTTTTGCTGAGCTGTTGCTATGCACCTGAGGCTCCACAGGGGAAGTCGGCCCTTGAGAGGAAACAACACTGGCAAAAAGTCACCAAATCATTGTTCTGGCCACTTTCTGTGTCATGAACAAACACATGAATCTGCACTTGTTTATCGGGAGGCACAAGGGCAGTATTTTGCCGGTTATCCGCAGAGGTGATTTGTCTATTGGACCTGCTAGTCTCAGTGGCAGCAGTTAGCCCCCAAAAACAAAACCAGGAAGAGACTAAGTGTTCCCATACAACTTCCAGCACAATCAGCAGCCCTCCTCGAAAGCGCCTTTTAAACAAGAAATGGGAGAGGGAAAAAACAATTAGCACCAGAAACTTTATTGAATAAAAAAAAAAGACAATTCTTCCATTAATCAGACCCTTATCAGCAGCAAGGTGATATAAAGCCAGGGTTTAATTGGAACTGAGAAAATGTGTTTGTGCTGGTGTGGAGAGCCTTGTCTATGTGAGCAGG
>NW_010172462.1:94861-107175 GCF_000695765.1 Mesitornis unicolor
GCCTGCATCCTGTTTTCTTTACTGATGGGGGAGGAATCTGCTCTGTGATTCCTTGAAAGGCTGCCGTGTGTTTTCCACCAGCTCCATGCTGGGTCTGTGAATTGGGTTCCTGCTTCTCAGCATCCTGGAGAGAGGCTTTGTGCTCAGAGGGATCCCAAAACACTGGCTGTGTTTTGTAGGAAGAGAGCTGCCATCCTTCCATCCATAGCAGCAGGTGCCTCGGATCCTGGCACCCGCTGTCCCTTTGTGCTCCATTCGATTCCTGCGTTGTCTGTGGACAGATGGACAATTCCCAGAGCAGGGAAGTTAACATCCCCGTGCTGGTTTACTCACTGGCCACTGACCCCATCAGTCACTTGTGCCTTTACAAAGGGCAGGACAGGCCAAACTTGGTTTGCTAAGGGCATGGGGGTCAGAGAGGGAGCCCAGTGTGGGTTGTGCCCCATCCTGAAGGGGTGAGCAGCTCCCTGGGGATGCTGAGTGCCCTCAGCTCTCAGGGAGATCCAGAAAAGGATGCTCTGCTCCTGTTATCTCATGGGATGCCTCTGAAGGGCACATTTACCTTCTCCATGGTGAATGCTCAGGAATGGCTTTCAACCTCTGTCAGCTCCTCAGCTCCATCTCCAGCACTAGAAAGGGTCTCTACAATTCATCCAGGCCTTTTCCCTCTGCCAGAGGTGCTTTCTGCTTCATCACACTGGTGTCTTTTTGGCATAGTACTCCACTACCTCATTCCATGGTGATGTGTTGAGTGCTCCAGTGAACTTTCACACACTTTTAATCCCACAGCATTAAATAATAGGCTGTCTTTAACACAGGGATACATAAAACTTTTAAACACCTTTTCTCCTCTTCCCAACCCCAACCTCTCAAAAAGGGAATCACAGTCACGCTTCCATCTTGCTTTTTGTCAGTGCAGTTAATGCCAGGATGAACAGCCTCAGCCCAAACTCAACAGCTTTTTCTGCACCAAAACTCCAGTTGGCTTGGATGGAAACGTCACCTGCCCAAACCTCTTAGGACTGTCCTTGGAGCACTGGCCACACAAATGTAAAGCTTGGCTTTCATAAGCAGGAGTGGGAATGTCACCCAAGAGCAAGTTTGCAGAAGTGTGGCAAATTCACCCAGCACCGCAGCCCAGCATAATTAAGCAGCATTCTTATTCACGTCATCTCCTGGCTTTGGCATAGGTTTTATTATAGTCATTACAAAGACAGATATTACTTTTGGATTGACTCACTTGATGGGTTGATCAGCACTTTATTGTAGCCTCCAGTTATAGCACTTTTTATGGCATCCAGAAGAACTTAACCATTAGCACACTATTAGGAAGAACACTAGCAGCTGATTAAGTTGCTGAAGGTCAAAGACATTTTTCTTAATTGCTCCATGTGTGCTCCCTCCTCCTTCCCCTCCAACGGAGCTGGAGGGAGATCATTCTGTTTTAATAATAAAGTCACAGAGGCATACCTCGTATTTGCCATCAAATCTCCAGGGAGAGGGTTATTCACCATTTAAGATCTTGTCTAAACTGTTATGGTCTCGCTGCTGAAATGAAGTCTTGGAGATATTCATGGCATGTGTTGAAAACTTACAAAAAAAAAAGCCATCAGGGTGACTTATGGAATTGGTTAACACATATTGCAAATAATGGGCTATTAGGGTCATAAGAAAGTGAAAGCATGTATAGGCTGAAGGGAGGTCTCTGTCTTTGGGAAGAAAGGGAAGATGACTTTCTAGCCTCTGGTAGACTGTCACAACTCCCAGGTCTATTGCCAGAACATCCCTGTCACAGACAAGAGATCCTAGAGCTCATTGAATGTTTTTCTGATCAGCCTCGTAATTCTTTCCTTTGGAATGCAGCACTTCAGGAGTTTTCCCATTAATTTACAAAGAAAAGCTCAGCAAGGTGCTCATACCCGGTCCTCCAGGCCACACCACCTATGCACTGAACTGCACTTCCAGCATGCTCCAAATGCACTACTGCAGTGACAATTTCCAGCACTGACTCTAACTGAGCCAGAGGTGTTCTCCCTCCCCTTCACCAGCACAACTGGAGGAAGAGAGCTTGTTTAAATCAGAAAACAAGCAGTTTTCTCCTCTGGGCCTCTCATCCCAGCAGTGTGCACGCTCTAGGATCACAGCAGAAGGTGAAAGGGAGGTTATCCTTCTGCTGCATCAGTTCAAAACAAATCCACACCGTGACCCCGGGAAAGCAACCACCAGCCTGGTGGTCCTGGAGAGGGTGCATGTCCAGTGGTAGGACTCGGCTCTGCTTTGGCTACAGAGCGAGCTGAAGGCTTCAGCTCCCATCCAATACAGCTTGGTGCTCAGGGTACCCACACATCCCATGCTTCACCAAGCTCCTCGTGGGATCAAGGATGTACTCACCTGAAGCTCACGGCCAAGGTGGGTGTGACCCTGTATTCATTAGCACCACAGCTAACAAACACAGTTTTAAACCATGTGATTACTTAATCTGACCGTGCCCATTTATGTTCTCTGCTTCAGCTTCCACCCTCACACAAGCCTGCCTCCTGAGATGAGAAACAAAAATCACTAAAAGCCATTTCTATGGTAAATCCCACCTGGTCCTGTGCCCTCCCACATTTCAGAGTTTCAGCCAAAAGTTCAGCTGCTCATCTTTCAGCTCCAGACTCATCTGAAGTCATTAAACCATTAGAAACCTCCTCCCTTGCTTCTCCTGAACTGGATTTCTACCAGCTCTGTTTGCCCACTGGGTTTAGTGTAACATCAGAGTCAATGCTAGGAGGAAAAGGGGGTATGAGGATTGAACGGTGCAGGGTGGATCTGTTACAAGTTTTTAAGTCAACCTCACCTCTGCAAAAAAGCCTTTCCCTCAGAGAGGTCAGTGAAACCATCTTCCCTTTGCAGAGAACCTGATGGAGCAGTGCTTTGAAGAGGAACACGCTGTGTCCTTTCGACAAAGAAGTGGCTCTGAAGTCTCCTTAAAGGCCTTACAGAAGGTAGATGGATGAGAGACAGTTACTCATCAGTGAATAGGAATGAGGTTGAGAAAAGTACTTTTAAGAGGCTTACGGACTCTATAATGCTGCTGCTGAACATCAGGAAGGAGTGACAGATGAACATGCGCTTCACACAGCAGTTTCATGCCAGCTCCACCTGCCTCAGATTTCCTACAATCCTCTCTTAAAGGAAGAGATTAAGCGTTAAACTTGAGACCTGGTTCCCATGGGAGGGATTTCAGTGTTTTATACTGCACTGTTACCTGGATCAGATAAGACAGACTGTGGTGGTTACTGTGATGCCCTAGATTTGGGCATGACATCCAGAGAGCCTGTGGCTCTCCTTGCCTCACAGCTGGGAGATCCTGAAGACATGGGATGCAGCTGACCACAGGGATCTCACCAGCCTGTGGCAGAAGGCACAAATTATCACAGAATCACAGAACCATTAAGGTTGGAAGAGACCTCTAGATCATCCAGTCCAACCGCCAACTCAACCCCACCATGGCCACTAAACCATGTCCCCAAGTGCCACATCCAGGAGCTTCTTGAACCCCTCCAGGAATGGGGACTCCACCACTGCCCTGGGCAGCCCCTGCCAGTGCTTGACCACTCTTGCAGTGAAGAAATTTTTTTCCTAATATCCAATCTAAGCCTCCCCTGGTGCAATTTGAGGCCATTTCCTCACTTTTATTATGGATTATGAAGCTGACATACACTGCAAATTCACCTGTTCCTCACTCCAGCCAGCTCAAGACAGTCAAGTCAATAATCTTCATACCCATGGATACTGGATCTAGAGAAAAGATTTGGCAACTTTACAGAAGTTTAGTCAAGCCCTGTATTTCCTTGGCTAGAAAAGCTTCAGCTTCAGTCACACGCAGGAGTGAAAGCTTTCTGTGAGACACTGAATCCTATAGATAGAGCTGCTGGGCAGGCCACCAGTGCTGTCTGGGGGTCTACACTGCTGGTCCATGTTCAGCCTCCACAGAGCCACTGACCTTGTAGCTCAGGACAGAGGTTCCAAAACCAAAGGCAAGAGGACCAGCTGCTGACCCATGGCGAAACATCACTTTGCACCATTATTCGGTGTCCCTTCTCCTCCTGTTGCACCATAGGTCTTATTTCACAAGGCCCAGCTCTTCTGCAGGGTGATCCAAACCAAAGCAGGGCAAAATTATGAAAAGCCATGCAGGAGAAACTTCTAGCAAAGCAGATAGCTACTATGGACAGCTTCTTCTTTCCATGGAAGCATCAAAGGCTGGCCTTGAAAATGCATCCACCCAAATAGCCTTCTATTTTTGTGTCAGCACATCTTCTCCTGAGCAGAACCTACCAGTCCAACAAATGTGAGATATGAACAAAGTCCCACAAAAGAAGAAAGCCATTTTGCCTACCCTGATGAGGACAGAACTGTCCCACAGTACAGAAGGAAAGTTAGCTGTGTGTGGGCTGTTTATAGAGGCTCGTCTTGAGGAACTCCTGCTGCAGAAAAAATGCCAGTCACATGCAGGGCACAAGAGGTCCACTTCTATGGGAATTGTCAGTCATAAAAAGCACTGCTTGATCAAAAAGTTGTATCCTTGGAAAGATACCCTAGCACTTGCATTTAGAACTGGCTTTTGAAGTTGCTTGTTTTGCTGGTTTATGCTCTATGATAAAGTTTTGTTATTCTGTTCTTTCCTGTTACGTGTGAGAATTTATAAAACATGCCTCCTTCAACCTACTTCAGCTAACCTTTAATGCTGAATTCAATAACCTCAAAATAAGCTTGTCCTCTCTTCTCCCTTTTCACCCTAATTAAGATGCTCTTAAGCATCTCCCTTCTCTTCTTCCTTTGGGTGATACCTAATTAGCTCTTGTAATTAAAACTGTACCCAAAGGGCTGGGGTTTGCACAGATGCTGGCATTGCCAGGCAGCACCACAGGGTCACTGCCAGGCTCAGGCTGCTCCTCAGCACTGGGTGGGACACCTGATGGGGCTGATATAAGACCCTGGCAAGCAGATCTTCTGAGATTTTTTTGATCAAGGACTTTTCTGGATATGTGGACTGTGGTATTTCTAAACTGGTTATCCAGATATGCTGACTTCCAATATTTCCTTCTGTACTACTCACCGGTGAGTCTAAAGTTTCCCCAAGTGAATGTGAAGAGCTTGCCCTGGAAGATTTTCCAACATTCAGCCCAGTCTGGAAATCCTCCTCTGTTCATTGATCTTAGGGCCAGAAAACAAAACAAAACAAAATAACAAAACACCAAACAAAACAAACAAAATCAACCCCAAACAAAAACTAACAAACCAACAAAAACCCCAACAAAACAAACCTAACAAACAAAACCAAACCCAGACACTAATGAATTAGTTCAAATTGTCTCTCTCCTCATTTGAATGTCTTGCTCTAAGTCCGAACAGTGTAGCAGGGCTGGAGAACACTCCTTATGGTCACCCCTCCAGCCAAAACAATGCTCTCCCTGCACTATTGCTCTCATGGAAGGCAGGGCCATAAGCTGCCCGAGCAGGGATGTTTTGTCCTGGGACACCAAGGGCTGACAACACCATAGCTCTTCTGTGACTTAAGGATGACAAAGAAAAGGCTGGGCCCAAGGCTGGCTCAGTAGACATTGCAGATGATGGGGAAGCCCTTCCTGGGAACTGAATGGATTTGCAATGGTCCTCAGCTCCCTTATTCACTCCATCTGAATCAGTCCAAGCAGGACACTGTGGAAATTACCCTGAACAGGCAAAATTTTCAGTCCTTTTCTGGTAAAAGTTTGAGTAGAAGAGGGGAGAATTGCACCCTAGATATTATACCTAGGGAAATTGCAGTGTTTCAGGGTGTCTTTTTTCTCCTTTACCTGTAATTCAAGATCTTTTTTATCATTTATCTTTAACATTGAATTCATAGAAATTATGACTGTCATAGAAATATCTGAAGGAATCTGATTTTCTCACACCCTAACACCAAGTCACGAGGTGGAGGCTTGGCCATGGGTGATGCAGCTCAGCCAAGAAAAATGGGCAATAGGAAAGAATGGGGCTGTAGCCCTCTGAATGACTTCCCAGGAAGCCATGGAAACCCACAAAGAAGTGCAATGGTTTCTGGGTATGCAGCAAGCACAATGCTGGTTATTACACTAATATTTATTTTTTTATTCCCCGTTGTGCCATGAGTTAACTACACCAGAATAATCTATGGTGTGGTCTTCATGCAAAGAATATCAAATGGATGCTAACTTTTTAACTGTACTTAAAAAAAAATAAATTAAAAAGAATCAGCAAAACAGATGCTGAAGTTGGTGAGTGCAGGAGAGAGCGTGTGGATGCTCTGTCCCTGCAGTGCTGACACCCACAGCCAGAGCTGTTGAGAGGATTTGAAAGAAAGGACTAAAGCACAGGAGAACATTAACAGGGTCCCTCAGCACAAGGATTCAAGCTGCTCTCAGCATCCACAGACCTAAGCACAACAGCTTGGGGATTATTCTACATCTTATGTTCCCATAGACTTATAGAAAGGAACCAAGTGTTTATTTCAAGTTAAGGAGTGTTTAAGTCACCTAAACGGATTCACTTTGAACTGAAATTTGCTCAGGACTGTTCACAAGACTATGCAGCCTCCCCACTCTCACCCAGCTTTGCTGTCCCACTCCCTTTCACAGTGCTTCTGCCCATCTGCGATTCTTTTGCTTCATCCACTGCAACCCAGCCATCAAATAAGGAATAAAAATGGTATTGGCTTTTGTCGTTATTTATTACAAATTAAATTTTGCAAATTACTATCTACAAAAAATCAATCGATTTAAATAAATATATAGATTTCAGGATGCTACATACGGCATGTGTGCAATAAGTCACTTAAAGATGAGACGTAATTCACACAAGGAGATATACATAGTACTTTACAGCAGTATTTTTATTTTAAATTACTAGGCTCACATTAAACCATGTGCAAAGTTTCCTCTGGAACAAACCCTTTCAGGATTTTTTTTTAGAGTGACTCAAACCTTCAGAAGGTCAAATATAAAACAGTTTCTCTGCAGCTTTGGGGACCAAATGATTAGTCTGCTGTTTCATTTACAATACAATCAATTGGTCTCATTTTTCCCTGCTCCAGGGCTTAAAGCAAAATCAAGAAAGTATTTTGTATGTCCAATGGGACTACACTTGCAACAGCCACAGATTTTGGTCCACCACCAACTTCAAGCAGCCTTTTTAAACGCTCATGTGTAATACTGGATTGGACAGCAAGAGGGACCCAACAGTGGTTCCAGGAGAGCAATTATTTATCTGCACAAACCAGATGACAGCTGCAGCCATCATTTATAACAGAAGATAGTCTGCCCAGGCAAACAAAAGTGCATTTGTGGTACAGCTCCACAGCCTTGAGATTGTGTTTGCCTGTAGGATTGGTTTTCTAGGTCCTGGGCTCAGTGTTTCCTCCAAATTATTCCTCTCCTCCTCTGGGCCACAGCACTGTGCAGCTCCAGGCCTGGGGATGCAGCTGTTATTCTGACACGGGTTTAAATCCAGATCTTTCTTCTAAAGCTGTGCAGACAGTGCCATGCTCTCTTCTTGGCCACCCTTTCTCCACAGCAATCCCTGGCTGCCCCTTGCCCGATGCACTCTGTTCAGGGTACGCTTCCCGTAGTGACACGCTCTCCATACACTGGTCATTCAGTTAATGTGGAGTCCAACTCAGAGACCTGATCTAAGCGAAGCAGCAAGCAAGCCTTGGCGTGCTATTTTCCCACCACCCATCTGCTCTGCCCCAAGCTTTTCCTTTCAGGCAGAGCTGAAAGCAAGCTGGGATATGCGGTTAAGAGCTGGAAGTACTCTGCCCCACTAAGGATACGTCCAAGGAGATGAGACAGGTTCACAGCACTGAACTCATCCAGCCCAGCAGCTTGGCTCTGCCTTGGACCCAGCAGGGATGCATGCACAGGACTCCTGCCGAATTACAGCTCCACTGCAGCCTCCCAGCCCCTGAGGGCAGGGACCATGCCTGGATGCGAAACAGGCTCCAGTGTAAGGGAGCCAACCTCCACCTAAACACGAGCCACTTAAGGCCAGCCCTTCAGTGAATTTCTCAGCCAAGAATGCCACTGACTACTGAGCTGGCTTCCAGGCTTCTGAATGAAATCTGTATTTGTTAATTACTGGGAGCTGTTTTATCATGGGAGTCTCATTGATACACACATCGCACTGTCTGACAAATGAGAGAAAAAAGTGCAAAGGTGTGCTCGGGCAGGTGGGCTCACACTGGAGGAGTTATCCCCATCCACAACAACCAGCCAAACCAAGGGCCAAGCTGGAGCCATGTTCAAACGTGGCTCAGGACAGTGGTGCGGACTCAGCACTGCCAGCTCCAGGCTTGCCCAGAGCCCTCCAGTTCGTAAGTGGTCCCACTGCCCAGTGCAGGCTGACTCTCTGCCTAGGGCTCCAGTGCAGAGGTAAGCAAGTACTCTACCAGCAAGACCCTCGCCTGATCCAAAAAGGCACAATTCAGCTCCATGACACATGTATGACTGTATACAGAGGCAGTTTTCCCTTTACAACAGTCTCTGAAGTGCATGCAGTACTGGTTCACGCAACAGGAGCATGGAGACTTCCACTTCTTCCCCCTTCCATTCATGGCCTTTCCTTCAGCTCTAACTACCGACAGCGGAGTTAGCGGCACCCACAGGACTCCAAATTCTTCTGGTGAACTTGGCAGGCGCCTGTTCCTTATCTCTTTTTCTTCCAGATGTTTTTCTTCCAAGGCAAAACCGTTGGCTGCGCGTTCCTCTGAGAACGGTGTTGATGCTCGCTAAACCGCAGACGAGAGACAGCAATATCCCTGTAAATGGAAGGGACACGGTGGTCATTCTCACAGCCCAAATTATGATATTTGTCTACCCTTCGCCAAGATTTATTTCGAGGCAGAAGATGAGGGAAGGAAGAGGGGGCATTTCTAGCTGCAGCTGTATTAAGTCACAGGGGAGATCCCCATAGCCTAACATCCCCTTTCCACCAGGGGCTTCAAGGAGTCCTGCAGCAGGGCATGACCCAAGAGATGCTTCCCCAGATCTGCCTTTCAGAAATTATTGCCATTGTGTCTGATTTAACAGCCATCAATGGAGCAATCCTCCTGTGATTTGCCAACTCCCTTCAACTCATTTACACTCCTGGAGTCCTCGGTTTCTCCCAGCACTGAGTTCAACACTTCAAGGATGCGGTGCAAGAAGAGCTATTTCATTTGGTCTAACACTGCTGCCCAATCCATCATTTTCCTATGTGATGCTGTGTCCCTCCCTCTTATACATCACTCATTTGCCTCTCCCATATCAGAGGGACTTCCCACTTAAATCAAGAATTACATTTGATGTAATATTCCTCTAGTTTTGTAGGAGACAAGCAACCCTGGTTCCTTCCGCTGTTAGCCTTCAATTCTACAGAGAGCAGAAATAGTCAGGTCTGCTCCTTCAAAGGGAGACAAGAGGGGGAGGTCAGGTCAAATCCAAGTAGCAACTGCAGCCCTGGGTCACGACCACAGATTTTAAAGTGCTTATGAGGGATGTTCAGGGTGAGTTTAAGTGCCATGCTCACCTGAGAGCTCTCAGCAGGCCATGATGGGAGGGCTTCACGCCACTGCTCTGTGGAGACTTCACTGATGCTCCAGAGCTTGCTGGGAGCTTCACACGCTGAAGGTACCTAAATAGCAGGAGGAGACGTATGAACCACTCACACCCAGCCATGCTATGGCAAGTACCAGGAGAAGTGTTGTTCTAACATTACCACTGACAGACTAAGACAGTTAAATACACGTTTTGAAGGGTTAATTGCAGTTATTTGAGAGCTACTTATAGCTCACTTTTACTTCTATCCTCACTCTATTCACAGTTGTATTTAATCGTTGGGGATTTTAGCTATTGCATTGATAGTAAATTAATGACAGATCTCTGCAATGACTTTGCTCCCCACCTCCCCATAGTGCAAGCAATACTATTCCAATAGACAACCCAGAGCCCACGTACACTGTAAGAGGAGCCAGCTGCAGGAGATACTTGACTGCTCACTGCAGCCCTGCTCTCCTGCAGCCTCTCCCTCCTGCCTCCGTGCAGGAGGCATAGATGTCCACAAGCTTCATGCCCTCCACTTGTCCCTCTTCCAGCGTGCTGCCAGCTCCCCCCTTCCCACCAGTGCACCAGCACTTCCTCAGCCTCCTGGCAGCAGGAGGGATGGAGGTGACATTGCCTCACATCAGCCAGTAAAGAGACGCTCTGCCAGGGCCTCTTGGGAGGGGTACAAAAGCCACTAGACAACTTCCAGCTGTTTGCAGAGCTCTGCAGCCATCCCCAGAGAGGCTCTCGAGTTATTCCAGCCCCTAGGCTTCATCTGTCTGCTTGCACCCCCAACCAAGCAGACCCAGGGACACCCCCAGCACGCCTTGACTTACCCGGGCTTGGTCTGGCAGAAGGTGGCACAGATGCTGTCCCTCGAGCGCGAGCACCCGCACCTGCCTAGCGACCTCCTGCGCCGCCGGGGCGGGCTTCCCAAGCCATAGGGAGCAGTATGCCTGTTCAAAACAAAAGAAATCAGCTCTGCAACTAACTTTTTATTGGCCAGCAGGTTTATAACACAGTCCTGGGAGGCAGCCAAGCCAGTGCCAGCATAATAAAAGACTCATCTATACACAGAAGGTGAAAAGGTCACCGATATGGCTGAGCCTTTAAACTGCAGCTCCTTTCCCACCCTAACCCTCCCAGGGCGATTGCCGTGCCAGTATGTGCTGGGTTGCACAGGGAATTTTCTCTCCTTTCAGCAGCCCAGGTGCCCGTGCAAGGGTCGCCGCATGGGCTGGGCAAGCTGGCAGTTCAGCTGGGCAGAAAAGTGCAGGAGAAGCACGGCTGCCCCAGTCCACCCAGTCCCACCAGCAGCCAGGTTCTCAAGCAGGGAGATGTCAGGGCTTTCCCACCCTCTGCCACACAGGACATAGCACAAATCAAGACGTCTTGGGGCCATAACAGATTCTTCTGATCACAGCATGCCTTCAGTGCTGTTAGCACATTCTCGCTCCATCTTTGATCGCAATCTACTCTCCCAGAGGGTTTAGGATTGGCAGTGACTGCAAGTATTCTCCGAGCAAGCAGCGAGTTGTAATTGCACGTTAGCAAGTGTGATTACAACCACACCTGAGTACATGTGTTTTGCTACAGTGAGATGGCCATTGGTCTGAAACTGCTTGGAAAGCTGCTGGAGCATTCCTGAGGGCAGGACTTGGCAGCCACGGGACTTCAGTGCCAGCCCACCACTGTCTCATTAACAATACTGGCAGTCAGCAGCTACAGTTTGCAAGTGGGTGAAGTAACTTTCTGACTTGCAGCTATAACATTTTGGTGGTGCTTTCAGCTTACAGAGGTACTAATCTCAGAAAAAGATGAACACACAAGGAGGCAGACCTTGTGCTTTCACCTTCTCCTCTGTGGGTTACACTGAAACTCCCAAGCTTGTCCCTTTCTAAAAGTTGGAAAGGGCTGGATTTGCAATGGTCTCCGGAGCAGGTGCTACCAGAGCCTCACAGCACTGGGACCCCTTCTCACCTTCCTCTAACCTCACCCCATCCTCAATCAAGAAAGTACAATCACTCATCAACAGAGCTGCCCGCGACCCCCAGAAAGCTGCATTCATGCTCACCCTGGTGTGTTGACCCAGATGATGTCCAGGTGACAGAAGTAAATGCATTCTTTATCCAGCCAGCTGTTGCAGGAGCATCGCTTGGTCCTCAGGTGGGATGCACTGGCTGTGGCCAGCTGGGACCCCGGCAGGGGATGGCCCATACCTGCAGCAGAAGGAGGAAGGGATGAGTTGCAGGCTCGGTGCATGGGTCTGGCCCCTCTGCAGTTACACCTCCGGGAAGGAACACGGCGATTTCCATACGCAGGCTGTTTTAAAGGAGGTACAGCCTCACCAATTAGGCTGCAGGCTCACAAAGAACTTGCATAACCCTGGCAGCTGCCGGGGCTACCCCCGGAGCAAGTGCACGGTGCAGCAGTCCTGCAGTGCCCCCCACCCCGCAGCCTTCAGGCAGACCCCGGGCACCCCACGGAGTCTCGCTCCCAAAGGGGGCGCCCCCTGCCAGGGCGGGCTCTCCCGGGGCACCGAGCCCCCGTTCCAGCCCGGGGCTCACCATCTTCCAGGAGGGCGTAGAGAGCAAGCACCAGCAGCACGGTGCCGACGGGGTGGCTGGGCATGGCCGCGGGTCTCGCAGACGTGGGGCTGGGGTAGCAGCAGAGACTTGGAGGCCTTGGGGTTTTGGTGGTTTTTGTCTTTTTTTCTTTTTTTTTCCCCTC
>NW_010172463.1:0-4045 GCF_000695765.1 Mesitornis unicolor
AAGGATTATGTGTTTTTAACAAATTTATCTCCACCCATCCCCTTCACCCCCACTCCTTCCCAATAGCTGAAGATAACAATCAATCTTTAATACAATCTTGCTCACTGATGCCAATAATGATGATGATGTCAAATATCTCCACCAAGAACAGAAAGATCTGACCTACGTTGTTCACAAGAGTTCATCCCAGTGCAGTTTTCTTAGTTACAGACTGCCCTTCTCACTTAAAAGCGTGATTTCTGGATGCCTTCAAAAGTGCACTTACAATCGTGTAAGTAATAACCAGTTTTGCACCTAAGCAGTAACGCTTTGCATAAACTGATCAACTTTATCCAAGACAACAACCAAAACAAAAAAGAGAAACGAAAGCACAACCACAATCCAGTTCTTTCATTCCCTGCTATTTCTATATAGAAGATTTACAATGCCAAAACATTCATTAGTTTGTTAGCAGCAGCACCTTGCTCTTTCATACCACCTATCAGTTAGCAGGAGCCGGTCATTTATTTCCTCGCATACAACACCTTAACCTTTCTCTTGCAACTGCACCACTAAATTTGTACCACGTGCATTGTTCAGAAACAAAAATATTATTAACATTAGTTCCAAGAACTGCTTTCCAAGAAATCCCATTACCAACCACCTTCCACACTAATAATCTCCATTTATCATTCGTGACAAATCTCCACCTCCTCCAGTTTAACCAGTAATTTTCTAAAGATACCAAGGGTTTTCGTAGCCATTGACAGGATTAGGCCTGCTGTGTTTCTGTTGTTTTGTATGTTCTTATGTTGGGGGAAGCAAATTATTTATTCTCTGCTGCTATTTCCCCTTAGTAAATGTGTATTTTGTCTCTGATTTTCATTTCCCTTCTATGTTAGCAACGGATCTTCTCTTCAAGTTTTGTTGCATCTTTGCCACTGATTTTATTTAACCAGTCGCAGAGCTGTCTTCATTGACTACCACTACCCCAAAACCATCCTTTTTCTAGTAAGGGAGGAATTAAAAAGTAAATTTTTTAATTTAAAATTTAATTTAAAAATAAATTTTATTTTTTATATTTCTAAATTTTAAACAAAAATAAAAATTAAAAATTAAAACTTCCACTTGACTTTTACCAATTCTCATTTTGACTCCTCGGCTGCCTTTGGCTCCGTGACTTTTGCCATAAAGCTTTCTTTGCTGATCTGTTTCTCTGCGTACCCATCTGTCCTGTGGACCTTCTGATCCTTTTTGAAGACAGCTATTCAACCAGCAACATTTGGAGCTCTTTCCTACATGACTTTTCTTCTAGGCTGGCTCTGATATACTAGAGACTTTTGACAGCTTGGTCTTTGCAATTCTTTGAACTTGCCTTTGCATTTCCAGCTCTCCTCTGCATTCCTTCTCCTCTCCTCTACATGAAGAGTTTATCAGCTCTGTGTTTCAATTGGCTTAACTGGCTGCCTCCTCTCATCAAGACATATTTGCTGATGCCACAAAGCAATTCTGCAATTTCATAGAATCACAGGCTCAAAAAGACCTCTAAGATCATCAAGTCCAACCGTCAACCCAACCCCGTCATGGCCACTAAACCATGTCCCAAAAAACGTGCCCATCTCCAGCAGCAAAAGCTTCTGGAGTCACCTCCTTGTAGAGAGAGAGTAAAAGTTAATCACAAAGTTCAAGTCACACACACCATGTAGCTGCATGCCTGGAAGCATGAAACTCAGCACTGGGCGAGGTGGCAACCATCACGAGATCAATGTCTGGTGTTACCTGGATGCCTGGAGCAGTGTGAGAAGAGATGGAGGCCTCCTGGTCTCAGTCCCCCATTTCTTTCTGCCCCAAACAAAAGGAGCCATTACCTCTACCCATGCAGGTGTGAACTGAAGGACTCTGTGACATTAACACAAGTGATAAGATTGTCTATAGTCATCCCCACCGCACATACGCCCAGTGATGTAATGTAGAAATTTGAGTATAAATATCACCCCAATTTCGGCTCAAGAACTGGGACAGAGGAACTCAGAACCATACCAACGACTGGACGGATTGATGAATTTGCTCCCTCTCCATCCCCCAAACTCAGGACACCTCGTGGGTAAGACTACCTCAGCTAATGCTGACTGATACACTTTTCCTCCTCAGGTGCATACTCCCTGAGCGTATTGGATATTTTCCTCCTCAGGTTCACACTCCCTGGGTGTATTTATTATTTCTCCTCAGGTTCATTTCTAAACTTCCCTGAGTGTCTTCTTGGTTTTGCTCCACTGTATTTCTGTTAAATGGGCTTGTTTATTTGCCAAGCAGTCGGGCTTACAGCAGGCAAGTTGGTGGTGGTGGTGTTTGTGTGTGTACAACCTTTAGTGTCCCTGTAGCTTTTCAATTTATCACTGGCAATCCAAAAGAACCTGTAAAAGTTGCTGTAAATAAACAATTACTGTTTGTTCCCCAACTTATGTCTGTCACATATTCGGTGCCGGCCTCACAAGACCGGATCTATTTCCCCATTTTTCGCAACGCTCCTGCACCAGAGGCTTCCTTCACACCAAAGGAGTTCCCTTTCTATGGCATTCTATCATAAATCAATGTAAACTATTGGATGATTAAATTTTATACATCTTAGGCCAAAAAGGTACTTGTTTCATGTCCTTCAAAAACATCCAAGACCGCTTTACTCACATCAGCACCTTAAAGCAAAAATTTAAAGTCTCTCCTACCTGCTCTAATCGCCATTCGTGTCAGCAGGAAAAAAATCACACCTACAGAACAACATCATAACTGGTTCACTTCCTGAGGCACTCACTAAGCCTTCTTCACTTAGGGCAACTTTTACCCACAAAAAAGTCCAAATGACCCAACTCAGCTGATTTAAATTCACCAGAGTTTTAACAAAACATGTAGGATTTTGAAGTAATTTTCATTTATTTGAGTTGCATAATTGGGTGGCTTGCAGGAGCTTAATGAAACAAACACAAGGCGGATACGTGCTGATCTCAAACATTCGCTGGCATCAACTTACGGCAGTTTTCTTCCTTGACAATACAAATTCATTTTGCTGGCATTCAGCACGTACCGCTGCTGAATAAAGGCAAACATCAGCTAAATCTACAGTAATAAATTATATTATTATCTAGCCAAAAGTCAAAAACAAATGGGTAGACGCACATCTGCAATTTGTAAGGAGTTAAACAGCACAACTTGTCAGTGCAGGCCACTACTCCAAGAATGCCACATGAACAGACCACTTAAAATGACATTTTTAATTACAACAAATAAAAAGGCTCAACGTAATGGTTCTCCCACTTAAGCACAAAACTCTAGTTAAGAGACAAGAGACATTATGCATTACACTGATCATTTATACAGAAAGAAAGTGTTCTAAAAAAGGTGCTGAAACAGCACAGAAGGCTGCTGGCTACACACTTTTCTACCCAGTTGATAGATTGAATAAAATGCTCCTAAATAATTATGAAATACTGTTGCGAGAAGTGTACAGCTATTTAGCTACAGTAGCTGATTTAATGAAATAAAGTATGCGATGCTATCACTTTTCCATAGTGCCGTTTGAAAACACACACAAAGCATTAACCAGAACCTCTACGCACTGAAGTCTGGATTAACACTTCACAGTATTTCATGCTCTCAACTGTTTTATAGCACACAAACATCTGCAGAAAGCAACAACTCCTGCCTTTCTATGTCACTGTCTTCTAGGACTTCAACGCTCTGAGTTAACGCTAGGAAGAAAATTTGTTCTTGCATGACGCTTGTATTTTTTGCAATTTAGTAAACAACACCCAGTGATTAAGTCACTGATCTTTTTATTACCCCTAAAACTTCTGGCACTCCTCAATTCTTTATTATAACTTCTTTCACCCATCCTTTAAAAGCTTGATGATCGTCTCTTACTTTATGAAGCAGAAAGGGAAGGCTACAGCTCTTACAGCATCACGCAACTCTTCAGGCTGAAAGGGACCTCACTGGACGAACGAGTAGTGAGGTGGACTACGGACTGGCTGAAGGAAAGCGGCCAGAGAGTCATGGTCAATGGGGCAGAGTC
>NW_010172464.1:0-40925 GCF_000695765.1 Mesitornis unicolor
CTCAGCCGCTTTCCGGTGCCTCAGGCGGGGGCTGCCGGGAGCGGAGCCCCACAGCCATGACTGACTGCGGTGAGTGTTCACTTGCTGCTGTGGATGTGCGCGGCTTAAAGTTAACTTTCTCCTCCGTTTGCTCCGGTATCGGGAGCCGCGGCAGCCTCTCCTCCCCCGCGCTATAAGTGCTCATTAAATCGTAAATTCCTGTATGACTTGTGTGCGTCTGCAGGGATCCCCCATAGAGATGCTCTGAGCAGCAGTAGCAGCAAACCCCGCAGTGCTCTTATAAACTGCGGTGTTTTACTAATTAAGTATTGCCAAGAATGTTTGATTGTAAAGAGTAAGTGATTTTATTGTTCTAATGCTAAACTTGCTTTTAGCTAATCAAAATCTATTTGAGTAGCCAATGCATGAATAGTCCTGGGTCACTCCAAATTGCACCTCTTCTGCTATTTGCAAACAAAAAACTGATGTAAAGAGCAGCCAGGTAGAAAGAACTGCAGCAGCGCATGAACCTCGGTCCACGGCAAAAGCACTGTGCAGAGTTACAAGCAATTAAAATCACTGGTAGCTCTTCGCTGCATTATTGTTAGTTGAAGCCTTTAATAGCAAAGAGTCATCTGAGGTGGCTTCTGCCGACGTGCTCAACCAGTGCTGTTTTTCTAAGGTAACTGGTAAGTTAAAAAGAGTATTTCTACAAGCTTCACGTTGAACAATGCTTGGTTTTTTGTGTGTATATCTGATAAAAGCCACTTTAATAACAGGTAATTCACTCCAGTGCTGTGTCAGGAAATGGACTGGGACCAGTTTGACTTGAACCCCAAAGTAATTGCTGCCCTCAAGAAAGGTAACTTCATTTGCCAGTGTCTCCCTAACAGATCTGTTGCCATCGTGTCTCCCTTTACATGACAGAGATGTACACTAACGTTTTAGAAACGTAATTAAGTATTTCATAAGCAAGTATTTTAATAATTAGAAGTAATGACTTTTCCCCATGCTCCAGTAATAATTTTCCAAACAATTTTATAGCATGTGTTGATACATTAAAAGTTGCCTGCCCTGCCTATAAGAAAGCAAGGTAAATAAGCATCAAGTAGATGAGTAGGAGAAAGTGAGAGAACTTTTTCTGCTGTAAGACTGCAATGCAGCCGAAAGTATTTCTAAAAACTCTTCTCATTTCAGCTGACATAAAATCAATAAAAGAGATTTTAAACCTTTCTGGAGCAGACTTGCAAAGACTGATGAAACTCTCCAGTGCAGATATCCAGTGCTTGCTGAAAACAGTCTCTCACACGCTGAGGAGAAATAGCATGCGGACAGGTAACGCAGTCAGCACAACAGTGTGCTGTTTAGATCTTCAGATGCCGTCACCGGGTGAAAATAAGGTTTCAGCTTCTCACTGACACGGTGACGTAATTCTGAAAATGAAAAGGCAGGTGGTTTGGTGATGCTGTAGTGAATTATCTAACTATAAAGCTCCTCTGAGACTGAAGGTAGCAGGAAGTGGATGGGTGTCATCCTTCAGGATCAAGCCTGCCTGCAACAGGACAAAATGATGCTCCAGTCTGGAAAACTTTATCAGAGGAGAGGGAAAAATTCCCTTTCCCTTTTGGACTTGTTGAAAAACTTTGATCTATTATAAACTGTATAAACTGACGTGGTGTAAACACCTCATTCCAAACCACGCAGGACCTAACAGCTCCTCCTGTCCAAACCTTCATGACAGCCCTGGGCTTAGGATTTGTTTTCCCGTGATTTGCATCTCTCCAGGCCTTGGCCAGACGCCTGCTGTGCTGTTTTGGTGGGCTGTAGCTTGCCATTTCTATAACTGCTGTGCTTGAACCTTGCTGGCAATATTTTCCCAGAGTGCAGCTTTCCCTAGAAACCCCTTCAAGGCAGAGAAAGGGACAAAAGGAGTTTAAGAGGAGGAAAGGGCTTGGTGTGAGCTGTCAGCTTGGGAACAGGCACCGAGTTAGGCCCTGTGGGGAAGACCAGGCTGAATGAGAGAAATGTCCTCTCAGCAAAGAAAGCTTCCCTTGTAGATATACACCAGGTACACAGCCTCTATTTTGTACCGTTGTGTGTTAGCGAGATGCTAAATCCAACTCCTTTTTTCTTCTTTTCTTTTTAACATTTTTTAAAAAGCCCTTCAGCTCTACCAGGACAGAGACCACCTCACCTCCCAGCACCAGAAGCTGAGCCTGGGGTGTTCGGTGCTCGATACCTTGCTGAGAGGTGGCGTTCCTGTAGTGGGAATCACGGAGCTTGCGGGGGAAAGTTCTGCTGGGAAGACTCAGATGAGCTTGCAGCTGTGCCTTTGCGTGCAGTACCCTTACAGATACGGTGGATTAGAGTCTGGTAAGTTCTGAAACGTAAATACCAATTAATTTGCTGTTTGAGGACTATACTGGTGATGTTCTCACAGACAGTGCATTGAAGTAGATGTGGTGTGTGTCTTACATGGCATTAGTAGTAAGCTACTCAGTTGGCAGTGCGCCTTCACACAGAGAAAAGCACGCTGTGCACATCACAACAGTATTTAATGAGAAATTACTACTGGCTGCTGCTCACCTGCTGCCACTGTGGGTTAAACCCGACACACATGCAAACAATAGATGGTAAGTGTTGCTTTCATAAGTACTTACTGACCCCTCAAGTAATGACCACAGCAAAGCAGCTTGTCAGATAATTTACCACCTGCATCTTGGGTATTTGGTTTATATTCCCTAGTTGGGCGTTTCAGATTTCAAAGAATATTTAGTTTGATAACAATAATTAATTTACAGAGTAGAAGTTGATGGAAATCTAATTGAATAAGGCCAACACTATCACTTTTAATGTTTTATTTTGAGTAAATTACATTGTCTTAGAAAGGGAGGAAATTTGTGTCTCTTCTGAGAATCCAGTGTCCTGGCAGTCTGCCTTTGGTGTGTTTTGGCTGTGACCTTGCTCTTCCTCCACACAGCACTGGGTTTAACTTGGCAGCTCAGTGGTTTGCTTTGGGATCACTTAATTCTTTCTTGTACTAGATCCACCCATGTTGAAACACCGTGGCACGTCCAAATGAAGATCTCGCTTAAAGGGCAGTAATTAGCCTGTCAGTTACATGACTTTGCTTCAAGTTAGGTCATTAATCAGCAGAAGCAGATACGTTTTGTTCGATTCCTTTGTGTGTTGCTCTAACTGCTGCCAATAGGTTGAATGCGAATACATCTTTATTTATGCCCCAGTGTTTCTCCCTGTTTTTTGTTTTCTGCCGGGTGGTGATGTTGAAATACACTTCTTTACACGGAGATTTATTGTGTATTTACTTCGTTTGACTTGGTGCTAATCTTGTTTATGACTCTCAGTGCTGGGAGGTCAGCAGCAAACAAAGAAAATAGGGCATCCTTTGCCCCAAGGTTCTCTTTCTGCCATTCGAAGAGTGTCAGTTATGGTCAGTTGCGTGTTGGCTGAATTTCTTTTCAATGCCCTTATTCACAAATAATACGTGAATACAGCGTGACAAATTCACATCCAGATCAGAATTCTGAATTGGAAATAAAATGCTTGCTACTGATTCTTGGTAACAAGCTGGTTTGGTGCAGAACAGATTATGTTCACAGGACTCAAAATTCATCCTTTTCATACTTTTTTCAGTGGAATATATAGAGGATTTGGAAGGTGCATCTGGAAATGGGACTTTCGGCTCCCTGGAGAGCCAGCATAGGGATGGACCATTGGGAATAGGCACCACTCACAGAAATGTGATCAATTACCATTTTCAGGAAGAGTTAATTGGACTGAGATTGGATGAGTGATCCTCTTCAAACTGGCTTACAAATCACAGCAATAAGTGCCCCTCCATCTATAGATTTAAAACCAAAAAACTTGAAAACAGTGAGTGAAATGAATCAAAATAGTGGTTGTGCTGGGTTTGGTATAGTGCATAGAAACTGCAGTATCGCTCTGTCTGTGGGCTGGATAGTTCTGATACTGCTGATACTGGTCATCACCCTGGGGAGGTGGTGCAAAACCAGGGTCACCTGCTGGGGAGCACCAAAACCCAGCTGTGTCAGCACACCAAAAAACCCACCTGGTGACTACAGGAAGGGCGTGGGAGCGGGGTTTCTGTTGTTGTTCATCATGGAGTCAACATGGCTGCAAAAAAACCCAACGTGAATTTCCAGGTACGTATGTCCTGCTTTTGAGTGTGGAATGCGTTATTTTATTTTATTTTATTAGCTGTTAAGAAACCTGCGTGCATAAGAGCCCTGTTGCAATAACAGAGGTGATTTCTGTGATTCCAGGAGCTGTGTACGTTTGCACAGAAGATGTGTTCCCAAGCAAACGTCTGCAGCAACTCATCGATCACCAACACGAGCTGCGTGCGGATGTTCCGGCTGCAGTCATACAGAAGATCAAATTTGGAAACAATATTTTTGTCGAGCATGCAGCAGACCTAGTGAGTAGTGGCACAAATAGTGAATATGTAATTATTACACTATCATCAAGTATCTGCAGGGTTCTTTTGACGTAGGAGACCCTTCAAAAGGCTACCAGTGAACTAAGATCTGTCACAAAGACCACTTAATCTCTGCAGTTTGTTAGAAAACTCTGCCTGTAAGACGTTGTCGTAGAATTGGAGGGGAAAGGGAAAAACTCCAGTGCCTTGTAAACCCCCATTTTTGTGCTTTTTCTAAGTAGCCATGAATGTGCTCTTTATTGGCTGAACGTCAGTTCTGGTTTCTCTAAGCCTTGAGAGTAGCGCTCATTAAATCATTCCAGTTGTCGAGGGTTTTTAACATCGCTTGCAGTAAGCAGCTGTTGTACATTGCTGTGCTTGCCACTTACTTGCAGTGTGGTCCAGGCAGCAGCTAAGTGACCTTTTCCATGTCCCTTTGATTGGAAATGCTAATTAAAATTCTAATTGTAGTTTTTGGAAGCTGGAGAGTATGCTATTGTAAAAAGGAGAGAATCACCCTACAGCAGTAGGTAAATCTCTCTAAAATACCCTTGCAAGTAAAACACGACACTCGCCGGGAAGTCCAGCTCTTAGGTGGCAGCAGTTGCACTGTACAAAGTATTTGCTAGTTGAACTTCTTTGCTAAACTGTCATGCTTTTACAGAGTTACTGGAGCTGTTCTAGCGCCGGTTGGTTGTGTTTTGTGGCAGGACACCTTCCACAAGTGCATCACCACGAGGATTTCCCTCCTGCTCGCCAGAGGCATGGTGCGGCTGGTGGTCATTGACTCTATTGCTGCCTTGTTTCGATGCGAGTTTGGAGCTGCGGATTCTGTTCTGAAGGCTCGGTATTTGCAGACATTTGGAGCACAGCTTCACAGTTTAAGCACGAGATTCAGGACTCCAATAATGTGCATTAATCAGGTATGACATCGAAATTGCTTCTTGTTTTGTAGGGACTGTTAAGTAAGTGGCTGGGGTGGGAAGGGGAATCTGCGTAGGCAGATTTTGTATTTAACACCAATGGCTGATGGAAACTGAAGTTTCCTTAAACTAGTAACCTTTAACTTCTCAAAGTTTGAGTATCACTCCTCCTTTTTAGTTTGCCTTGAAAGAAAAAGCGGGTTCTAATTTGGCTTAATCTGTGATCCAATAACTTGGGGTTTTGTGGCTTCATTCCCTTCCTTGCCCTTCTGTTTGCTAAAAACAAATGCAGAACCACAGGCCAACTTCAAATGCTGGTTTTGTTCCTCAGGTGACCGATGCAGTGAGCGAGGCAGAAGCAGCTCAGTGCAGCTGTGGGTAAGTCACCCGCAGCAGAAACACAACAATGTCGCACGCAGCAGCATTTAACCACTGTGACTTTAAAACTCCAGTATAAACTACCAGAGCGTATCAAGAGCAGCTGTGCAATTACCAAGCAGTGCTGCAGTTGCTGGAGATCAGCAGTAAGTGGGGTTGTAAAGTAGAAGAAACTATCATATACGTTGATGTGGTAATCCCAAATCAGCAAGGCAGGGAGGAAGATTCCCCAGAGTTAATGGCCGGTGTACTCGCTTATTCAGGAGTGTTTTTGTATCTCCTCTTGTCTGTGATATAACTGAGTGTTTTCTGTCTGCTTAAAAAAATACAGCAACCAAACCTTACAGATTGATTTTAAGGAAATAAAAACCAACCTTTTGACACAAAGATATTAACAGGATTCAAACATTTGTTGTTTGAACCTTGATTATACTAGGTAAGCTAGGTGCCACATAAAGGTGTTTTAGTGAGGAGTTGGTTATGTCCTCGGACTCAAACTGGCACAGAACAAGGACAAGGTTCAGTATTTTCCCCTTGTTGTATCTTGTCATTCTCTTACTGGAGAGACTGCACTTTTTTTTCCCCTGGAAAAAATAGTTTTAAACTTCGGGTTGAAAATAACGTGTGTGCAGTGTTCTATCTACCCAGCATTTCTAAATACACCTTTGAATGGAATCCAGGGCCAAGAGTTACACACTTCAAATAAAGTTCAACCATTTTTTCTATTGCTATTTTCCTATCATAAGAGGGGACCTGTCAAGACAGAGGCAGGTATTCACTGTGGAAAGAACAACTGAATTACTCTGTATAGAAGCACTTTTCTGTCAGTTGTTACCCTGCGATAGAACCTAGCACTCAGTTCTGTGAGTGTACCCTGTCATCTCTGTCCTCGAAGACCTACAGTTTTAAATAGAGCAAACAACAGTCAATATAGAAACAGTAGGTCACTTCTCCCAGTGTAATTTTGTTACTAAAGAAGAGAGGGTATTTCACATTAAATTCATACCTGCTTTCTTTGTAGTGCAGCGGACAACAGAGTCTCTCCAGCGCTGGGAATAACGTGGGCAAATCAGCTGCTGATGCGGCTGATGGTCAGCAGGGCAGCACCGCCCGAGCACTCATCTGGAGCTGTGAGGACTCTCAGAGTTGTTTTTGCTCCTCATCTCCCTCCGTCCTTTTGCTGCTACACAGTCAAATTGGAAGGTGTAAAAGGAATTAAATAAATCCTCTGCATAGGAGAGCATCCTGCTTCAAACACGTACTGAAACTACTGTGCTTCAGGAAGAGTTACTGGTAAAATGAAATTCTTCCCAGGCAAGAGAAATGGCTGCTGAAATACAGAGCGATCTGACTGCATTAACCCTTGTCTACATTGGGAAAGAAGATCTTTTTGTACCTGGGTATCAGCTTTTCCTCAAGAGTTTCTGAAGCTGTGGGCAGGTGCAGGCTGCAGAGTGAAGCGTGCTGTGGCAATCCCCCTGTCAGGGGAGACCCGATTTCTGGTTTTGGGTTAACAGCATGCTCATCTGGAGACGGCCTTTACTGCAGTTGTGTTCCTCTGTGCTTCCAGACCCAAAGGGACTCAAATTCAGCCAGTTAATATTGGCTGATGGTGTTTCTAGTCCTTGGGCTGTGTTACATGTAGCCGTTTTCAATCTATAGGGCCTCAGGAATAACACAAAGCAGCTTTGTCACGAAGCGGTGATCCTACTTTAAAACCAGTTGTTAAAAGCAAATATTTTTCTAGTATTTCTTTTTAATCCTAATATTAATAATATCTTTCTGTAAGAATTCAAATGATACTGCTTTTGTACTATATGGGCATAGCTGGCATTGTAGAATGTCTACAAAATTTTTTTGAAATGGTTCTTTTCCTGCTTTCCAGTTCCCTCCCTCTTAAGCCTCTTCCTTTTAAAAAATAAACCTCCACCCCCTTGTTCCTTTTGCTCATCACTGGAGCTGGGTAACCAGGTCCTTTCAGAGCCAGGGCTGTTCCTGTTCTTGACTGCATGGCTCTGTGTGTTGTTGGCAGGGGACAGTGTTCCCAGGCAGCCGCTGGCTCTGTCCCTCTGTGGTGTCTGTGCTCCTGAAGGGCACCTTCAGCTCTTCATCCCTCCAGGGAGCTGTGACTCTTCTCAGGTTAGTGCTGCTAGAGCTTTACGTGGTTTTCTGTCCATCTTTGCACTATTTATCACATCTTTCTCTGTTGTCCTCAGCCTGTTGCTCTGCCAGCTGCTTTCTCTAGCCTTTGCTGCAGTGTGAAAGCAAGCCAAGTGAAGTTAAGCATTTTCCAAAGTCCTCAGACTTCATTTGGCCAATGTTACATGGGTGTCTACTCCTGTCAGCGCATGATGTTCATGTGCATCACGGTCTTGTTAAGCTTCCAGATTCCCCCTTCTATTTGCTTCCCCAAGTTGCCCAACAAAAGCAGCATCTGATTTCTTGTTCCCGACTCTCAGGTTTTTCTGTGGAGTTACATTGCTTGGGTTTGGCTTTGGTAAATGAGAACCTTTTCTTCTCCATAGTCTAAACAATAACATCTCTTTGGGCTTAAGGACTGAGCTGGTTCTGTATTGACAAAGCTGCTCTTGGCAGTGTGAGCTTCCAGTCCATGGTTAAAGCTGTACCATCTTCCGTGCTGAGAGGCCTGACTGTCCCAGACACGTTCCTGTTGTGTTCTTTGTGCACATGGTATCAGTGAAACAGCCATCTCCTCTGCCTGTCCCATCCCCTGTAATGCTCTTTGGGGGACAGCAGCCACCTTTTCCTGTGGCAGCCTGCAGCGGGGTAGCAGAAAGGCAGTTCTTAGGTCTGGCTGCACACTGGGCAGATGACTTCTCAGAGGACAACCAAGTACAACGCACAGAAAAGAGCCAGGAAGACCAGGACTGTGGGGTCAGACTGGGACTGGGGCTGCCTCAGGGAAGCTCTTGAGAAGAGGCACCATCACAGTGTGAAGCTGCAGCAAGGAAACTCCAAGCACACAGAAAGGGTGAGGTTTCAGTGCCGTCTGGGATCCCTTCAGTCAGCAAAGGGCACCTTGTGCAAGCAGTGGAACAAACTGTCTCTGGATCTCTTTTCTAAAATGTCTTCATGATCTGTGTGTGGAAATGGCCGTGTTCTCTGGTGTGTGTTAATAAAATCCAACCATGCAGCTCAGAAGGCTTTGTGCACTCAATCCAAGGAAGAAGAGTGCTATAGCTCAGAGGCTCCCTCAGGCAAACCCTTGTTCTGTCCCTCCTTCATCGGGGTGCAAACCCTCTCAAAGACTGAACAAGGCATCTTTCCCCTTTCATGCCTTGTGTCAAAAGCACTGGAACATGCTTAGGTTTTAATAAATGCAATTTAAGAACCTTCCCTTTATATAGCTTTATTCGTCTTTGGATGTCACAACTGAGATTTGTTTCTATACAGGAAAAAACTGAAGTAATTTTTACACAGAAGATTTACATTCTAGAATGTTTGAAGTATATCGTCTTTATCCTGCAAGACATTTAAATACTTTCTATACTTTGAAAAGAAACCTTAAGTGACACTTGACAAACCTTTTAAACAGTTTCAAATTCATCTACAGATCTGTGATGTATTTCAAGAGGCCTTTTTCAGCACAGATCGTACAGGGCCCTGGAAACATCGCTTTGGAAAAGTAGAACCAAATTCCTGTGTGCTTGGTAAAGATGAAGAATTGACACAATTGACCTATTAACAAAACAGATGTAGTAAACACGCTAAGCAACCTCATCACAAGCTTTTTGTGAAACCAGTCAGTAACATTTGTGTAAGTTAGTTTTCAACAGTTGTACGGGTTAAGACCAACGGGTGAACTCGGAGTGAGATTCTGGCCATAGCTGCGACAGTGCTGACACACAGAGATCAACGTGCAGCAGCTTAAAGCCAACTGTGGGACGGTTGTTATTGAAAATCAAACATGGGCCATGGTTCTGCACCACTTCAGGACTCAGTAACTTCCCATGCTTGAATTGAGACTGAAGTATGTACACAGAGAGCCCAAGGAGTGATCTGGTTTGGAAATCATGCTGCGTTCAGTTCTTGGTGTCTCGTGTGTGCCAGCACAACCCTTAGAGCAGCTCTGAGCCTTCTGATGGAGCTGGGGCATTAAATGAACTTCTAGCTACGGTTCTCTAAATGTTTCTTATTCAAAAGCAGCCATAACTAAAGACCAGTTCTGCAGCTTCACTATGAGCACAGGCATTTTCTCACCCTGGCAGTTGGTGGCACTGGGGTTTGGTGCTTCCTTTGCTGTTTCGGGTTGGTTTGGGTTTTTTTTAAACCACTGACCTTGACAGTGCAGTGTACTGAGACTACTGTCAATGGTTTTAGGGGGGAAAAATAATCAAATGTTGATGTTCAAGATTTCCCTCAATCCTAAGCTATTATATATAAAAAAAGCCAACATTTATCCCAATCCTTCTGTAAGTCTGTGGCAATGTGAAGTTGCTACAAGGAAACTGCAAACTTGACAGCATCACATCTTTTACCATTTCTTCTCTCAAAGCCAACGTTTATCCCAATCCTTCTCTAAGGCTGGCAATGTGAAGTTGCTACAAGGAAACTGCAAACTTGACAGCATCACATCTTTTACCATTTCTTCTCTCAGCACAGGCTAACATTACCAAAAATGCAACTCTCTCAGCAGCTTCCAGACAAAATACATGACCTGCACAACAAAAACTGAAGTAACTTGAACTCGTCAAGTATTGTAAACACTTCCACCGAAGCACTGCACCCCCTTTCCCGAGGTATTTACAACAGAACCACACCGTCTTCAAAGTGACTGCACTCAAACGGTACCATTTCAGCACAAACACTGCTCAAGCTTCAAACCATTTCAATTTACTACCACACTCAGGGGGTGTTTAAGGTACAAACTCTAGGTAACGCACCCAACTTTTTCCACTAAGTGCGATGTTCTACCACTGCAGTACTACAGGCACAAACACCCCAGCAACAGTTCAGTTATTCCTCTACAAAAGGAGCACATCACAGAGCAGTTACGTTTTCAGGAATAGTGAGTAAGACCTAAACTCAAGACCAAATATCACCAATATCCTATGGACAAGCACAGACCGAAGGGCAATGGGCACCTTTCCATCAGTGACAATTCAGTGTATGGTTCCTCCCACCCACGACCATCACTGACTGCGTGCTCCAGAACCACCCAGAGAAACCGGCCCGAGTGGGTTTTTTTCTTTAAAAAATTAAATTAAATGTTAATAAAGCTCACCCTAACAGCTCTGGGCAAGGACAAACACGCTAGATGAAAAATAAACAGCACTACTTAACAAGACATCTCTCAGTTTTGAAGGTCTTTCCTAGTTTTCTGTTTCATCAGAGCTGCTGGTTTAGTTCAGTGCTGGAGACATCCAGGAGTTACTGAACCGGGTGTTCTGGTTTTGCACTCGGTGCAGACCGATAGCTGCAACGGGAACAGAGGACATTCAGAAAGAAAGCTTGCATAAATGCCAACTGAGAAGCCTACCTGAAATTCAAATGAATGCAAACCATGTCCTGACAGTAATCCATTTGCGATGCAAACAGAAGGAAGGTTGACCTTAAAACTGGTTTTGCCCTTCACAAGTTAGGGACGTGGTTTAGTGGGACTCGGCTGTGCTGGGTTAATGGTTGGACTCAACTTACAGGTCTTTTCCAACCCAAATGATTCTGTGATCCTACGCTCTTCTCAAACTGCAAACATCTCACTGGCTCCTAACTGTAAGGAATTGGCTGTCAATTATGGATGTATGGACGAGAGAAGTCTGGAAATTTGTTTATTTTCTGGAAAAAAACCACTTTTAAATGTAAGAATTGTTTAATAAGCAGTAGCTCAACAATTTAAACTTTCCAACACACTTTAAAATACCACCTAAAGGTTTAAAACATTTAAAAGCACAGTACTAGTAATGCCACCACCAGTAAGATCCTGAACAAGAAAGCTCCCTATCACCATAAACATACCATGGCCTTGAATTATTAAAACACCTAATGTACACTGTAACCTGGCATAGTTAAATCTTTTATCACTATTTACACGGGTTGGTCTGTTGGATTTTTCTGAGAGAGGCTGCACAAGAAATTTCTCTTCAAAGCTGAAAGACCAATGTAGAAAACACACTCTTCGATTTCATGGCGCCACGAGTCACTCCCAGGGGGTGGCACCGTGCTGCAGGGACAGACGCCACCGTGGCCGGCTGCTCCCCGTGCCAGTGGGACACAGCACCCACCGCGCAGAGCCGGCTCAGCCTGCCTTCCTGCAGAGAACAAATCACCAATGGGGCGTGTAACATGTTTTGCTATGGGGGGGAAAAAGTATATATTATGTATTTTATATAAAAAGCTCTTAATAAAAAGATTAAAACTCAAGAGTCTACATTAGATGAGTATATATTGTTAAGGTAACTGAGGAACAACTTGTTCTTGCTCGAGTTCATTAATGAATTGCACTACTCTGTGCTAAACTCCTACATATTAGCAGCATCATATCCCACTGTTCCCAAACTGTCCTTATAGCAGGTACACCATGCACAGCTTTCTTTAAAGAGCTGCTAGTAAGGTACCTCCTGGTAAACATAGTCAAGTGCATCACACATACAACTTGTTGCACCTGGTATTGCAACACGACTTCAAACCAGATGCAAAGCCAAATACTTCTAGCAAGTGCTAACTCTACCAACTCTTCACAGCCTGCTCAAATCCTCCCTGTGTTTTACCTCCTTCACCTGGTGCTAACCTTGGATGAATATTCCAGCTTTTCCCAAAGTTCAGTCCATTCGACATTTTCCAGCTCACAACTATGACCACAAATACATTTGTACACACAACTGGTGGTTTTTTTTTACTTTCTCATCCAACTTCACGTGAAGAAGAATTTTTACAAAAGAGGAACAAAATTACAAGCTTTACAGAAAGCAGAAGGAAATACTAGTGTCTATAAAATACTTAAAACATACATACTTAGTTCCAGCAGCAGTCCTGTACACAGACAGCATATATATTAAACGTAAGTAGGTTTAACACAGATGCGTGGCCATGGAATTGCTTGCCACTTACAGCCACCTAGAGCTTCACTGGGCCCCTTCAGATCCGAGTGGTCCTTCCCACAGCAGCTACTCCACCGCGTAACAGCCCAGCGTGGAGCTGCTGCTTCTGCTGCCATCGGCTTCCCCGCAGAAAGGCAGCTTTGGGGTCGGCGTAAGGAAACGCTGCAGCGCTGTGAGCCAGCAGAGGATGGGGCTGTGAATTCCAGTGGACAAGCGAGGGTCACCCTGAGGCTCAGTGTTCCCCAAGAGCAACCGCAGCCGCTCTGGGACAGTTGCAGTCCAAAACTTCACTATTCCTCAACCAGCCAAGGTCAAGGTCAACACATTTTCCACAGACCATCCTATCTCCATCGGTTTCTGTGCCCTAAGACTCCTATCAAGACGTGTCAGAGTTGTTGATGGCTACTCGTGCTATCTGTACGTAAGGTAACCCCAGCCATCTCTGCTGTCAGATGTAACAGCTCAGCCTAGTGGTTCAGTGGTCGGGTCTAAGTGCTGTTTTGCCAGCTAAGGTTTGTAACATTTCAATAATCCATGGTGCAAGGGAAAGCCCTGCCAATACAGTATGCTCGGTCTGAATTTATACAGTAATGCACATAAATTTATCCTTTTCTCATTCCAGCACTGTATATATTTACCGCTACACATTTAATTTTGCCTGCATTTTCAAACGTCTTTGCATTTTGGTATGCTTCAAATGTGTTTGTATTTTTACAGTTTTTTGGCTGCTGTAATATTCAGATCTATTAATCAACGTAAGTAGCACGAATGGGAGCAGTGCAATGAGCAATATAGATCTCTATAGTTCTCCTTTAGAAGAAAATACCCACTAACGCTGTGTTTAAAATCATCCCTATTTAGAAAAGTAAAACCAGCAGTCCATTGGGAAAAAAACCAACAAAATCTACAAACTAGGTGTTCCTATACATAAAGATGAGGAACCAAAGCTTTGAAGGTCTCAGTGCTTCCTTATTCCCCCAGGAATATTAGCTAGCTGCTGTCCAAGAACCTCAATGCGCCAGATCAGTGTGACTGACGCTCAGAGCCCGCGAGTCTGTCAGACAATTATTTCGTTCCTGTGTGAAGGGGAAAAAACAAACAAATTAAGCAGATGTCCAGATAGTTCAAACAAATAAACAGCATTACTAGCTTTAACAGAACAGGAGCAAATATGAGGAGCCATGGAGAACTGGCCTTGGCCATGTTGGGTAGGGGGATGCTTTGCTGTGTTCTAATAAACCTATTTTCCCCCAACTTTCAACTAGTGGTACTGAGAAGCCCTACGGATATGGACGTATACCCTTAACAGTCCTGACCCAAGCCTTACTGGGAACGCAAGAGCCCATTTGTGGGAGTTCCCCTATAGTGGGGAACCAGAAAATCCACCAGAAGTGAGAACTAGTTTTAATACTGCAGTGTACACACAAACAATAAATGACTCTAAGCCACATCAAATGATATACTATTATGTACTAAGGATCCAGTTTAGGGCATGGCATTTTGAAACCTTGGCGCTCTTGCTGCAGGATTATTCTTTACCCTGGATTTTCTTTGGCTGAAGCTCACCCTAAGCAACGTTTTGCACACATTTCACACCCCAGACACCCCTGCAGTATGTTCAGGAGGTAACAGAGTTAAGACACCTTCACGCCACTCGGCAGCAAAACAAGAGCCACACAGCTTGGGCTTTCTCGCTACTCTAGCAGTGATGAAGATCCTCACGTACAGCTTTGTTAGTACAGAAGCAATTTTATCTTCCTAAAATTAGTTGGAGTTACTGTGTTAGTAAAATGCACAACAGTGTTTAGAACACAGAACATCGCTGGCTTATTTGGCAGTAGAAGAAAGGATGATTTACTGGGTAAATGCAGTAACGGGACGTAGCAGTCGGGCACACTGTGGACAGTTAAGCAAAATAAGGTTTGGTATTAGCAGAAGCATAACATAGATCAGACAAACTTTAGAGACTGCTCCTGCACAACCTCAGAAACAACTGAAGTCGCATTTAAAGGACTCTGAATATGTACAGCAATTAAGATGATTGGGCTCTCTGCAATAAAGGGGCTGAAGTGAAAAATACTTAGCAATTGGGCTTTAAAAGTTCTTGGATTTTTAATTACCATTCACAAGAATGTAAGACTCCAGAAGTTATCTGTATATTACAGTTAACTGTAGTAGTTAGAAGGTCCAAAGCCAGGGACTGCTTGACACCATAAAAGCCAATGCTCTTTACTGGTGGGACTTAAGCACTTGCTTAAAATTCAGTGTAACACACAGAAGTGTTATGGAATGATCCCTTAAGCGTATGCTTTAAATATCTTACTGAAGTAGGATCTTACCAGTCACTGGGAGCTTGTTTCTTTATTATTTCTCACACTTTTTTTATCCCAAACCCTACTACTGCTATCTATTTTTGTAAGAATATTGTAGGGCTTCTTACTTGAAAATGATCTTCAGTAGCCTTGCCACCCATGTTAAGAACATTCAGAGAACTGGCACGCTTCATGCTGCAACCAGGACAGTGAACATGCAAGGATAAACCCATCAGAACAGCTGAAAACTAACGGCTCTAAAAACACAATTACAACAACGAGCAATGCACAGTTACGGGAGTTTGAACGATGCCCCAAAACTGACCTGGGGGACACCCTTTAAGTCAACTACACAACTTAGCATATGTTTATATTGGTTTGAAAATCATATATGAAACCCCCAAAATCACAAGCTCCTCAGAGCTTAGACATTTCAGGCAACTGATTTAATTTCAAGTCAAAATATTAGCTCTTAAATCATAGCACATTAACACACTGACTTAGCACTGGTTTTTAATCAGCTAGCTCTCAGTTTCAATTTTATGCAGCTTCTTACAAAGGCATCAAAACATTCAGTTTAGGAAAAAAATGTGAAATTAGTAAGTTTGTCACACAGGCAGCACTTAACTGGGAAAAGCTACAAGCAGCACTGGTTTAGCACCCTCTGCCTCATGTAGGCAACTCTCCACAATCTACTTCAAAAAGCATTTTAAAATCATTCATTTTGAACATTTCAGAGTAAAAGGAAACAAGATGGTTGCTGCTATGACCTTTGGTTATGCTTTTGGCTTTACAACGCTCTGAGCAGTGGTACCACCACCCCTAAACACTGCACTGAAAGCTACAGGCGAGGGGAAAAATGAGTCACCTACACAGGAGCTACTGGCAGTCACAATAGCACTGCACGGGCAGTAACAGCCACTGGTGGTTGAGATGGGGATTAACAATTTACCTGCATTTCTCAAACACACAGGAAATTCAACAACAATACGCTGAAGAGTGTGTAACGCCATTAAAGCTGAGCATGAACCTTCCTGGCAGCACGGTGACTGGACAGGAAGGTTCGATGGCCTTCATCCCGCAGCGGCCGCACATGCCCTGGGATGTACTGGCTGTGCTGGGATTGCTCACTGGCTCTTTAACTATTTCAAAAGTACTACACAAGGACTTTGGATGTATCTATTTGCTGAACTGTTCATCAGCCAGTGAGGCCCTAACCCTGCAGTGCTACCTACAGCTTTAAGGAGACGACTCAGTGCCATGGAAAGGTTTATCCATACAGCTCACATCGTATTAACGGGTTTTCCTTCCTACTGAAACAAGACTACTAACAGTCGAAGTCAAGCACGTGTTTTAAATGCTTTCATAAAGCAGAGGCTTGGCAGAATAAAGAACCAAAACACGAACACACGCAGGAAGAGCTGCCACGGAACACAGGTTTACTGGGTCTCCTAGCACTAAATCTGAATGTTTCAGAAGCCAGAATGCACACAATGTAGAGTATCTGATGTGAGTGTTAGCAACAACAAAGCAAGGACTCATGCACAGTGTACACCTCATTTATTCAAGGAAACAAGTACAACAGGGGTTATATATGGAAGTCAAAGTAAGTTAATCTGTAAAGCAAACAAAACAGCACATCAAACTCTCAAAAAGAGCATAAAGATCTATGGAAAACCTTCCAGGGAAATAGAAGATCCACGTGTATTTTAGGTTCTTGCTGAAATACTAACTAAAATACTAATGTGCGAGATACTGGTTTCTTTGTGTGTGTTTCTTCTTTCTTTTAAATTAGAAATCTTAACTGTTCTGCTGTACGCTCAAACTATTGGAAGTGAAAGATCAAACCTAACACTAGATAATAAACTGCAGAACTGAACTGTGACATATGACAAAGAACCAACAGCACGCTCCAGGTACCGCATGTTTCACAGAGCAGTTCTTAAGAGAGTTCTCTGTCAGAAGGGGTTTTGTATTGTTTTAAAGAAACCTTTTCCCTGATGAGTTTTCCACTTCATTCTCTGCAACTTTCTGTATCAAGCAACAAGATGAAAACGGAAGTCTTCATTTCATGCTGTGATATTGCTGTATTTTGACTTGAGTTTCCTACCAGCACTGCCAGTTACTATTTCCAGAAGCACAGGGTAAGCAGGAGGTGTAAATGGGTTCAAAATGAAGACCTCAGAGAGCCCCAGCAGCGAATGCAGAGGGGCCCTGGTAAGGAGGGGGGCACAGGAACCTCCACCCCGAGGGGCTGACCTCAGAGCAAAGATTATTTCTACACACGCTCTGTCACTATTGTAATATCCAGCTAGCAAACACCCTAAACCAAAGGTTTCCATCATAAAAACTGAATATCCCTTTTATTAAGCTCAGAAGCAGGAAAAATCCCAACCTCCTTTTACTAAAGTCTCTTCAGAAAATGAAATGGAAATGACTTCCTGGAATATCAGTATGTACAGCTACGCCTTGTGATCTACAAAGCTGGTGTTTAATACCAGGACTCTTAGCTGGTTTTAGTAACAAATGCAAATATAAATTAGGATTAAAAAATGTCTCTATCTTACAAGAACAGAAATTGGAATATTTATCGTCTTACACATTCAAACGTGCAAACCTACATAAAAGTCTGTCAAAGCAATAAATTTATTGCCAGTTTTAAGAATAAATTATTCTTTGAGAACAGCGGTATTTAAAAAACAAGAGTATTTTGTCAAAAAGGAAAAGCAAGAAAGATATTGCTTTGTTTTCACACGTCTTTCACATCCATGCCTTTATCTGCGGAAATCATCTCACGATACAGAGCCCACAACATCATTAATGTTCGTGTGGGTAGATTACCTCGACGTTGGCCAAACAACACTACTGCAGCGCGGACATAAAAAGGCAGAGGTGTTCTTACAGGACACTGCAAAGCCAAATGTCTTCAGTTCTATGTAAGCATCATTTCCCACACCTGTAACCATGGGGTTACTTTACCCACAGAACAAGTTAGCTCTGTTTGCTACAGAGAACAAGGAATAAAACTGAAAATCTTTCCATGTCTCACAAAAGTAAAGAGGCGATGCTAAATTTGCTATGAATATATGTATCTATTCATACAAGAATATGCCTGAGCTCTGATGTAGGATCTCTAGACAGAGCTGACTGCAAACAGAAAGCCAGTGTATTAAAATGCTAATACTGAAGACAAAGAAGGAAATCCCTTTTATTCTATTTTGGCTTGCATTTGCTTGTTTTCCCCAACGCATTTTACATCTACAGATTTCCTTCTTCTAATCACATGTTTTTCACAGTTTATGCCCAATCTGTCATCTCAGAGGAAGCTCTTACTGATGTGTCAATAAACACTATGGGACTTTTGACCCTGAATTTGATTCAGTGCCTTGAATGTCAATTCTGTCAGCTGAGAGTGAAATTTTCATTAACAACTCTAAAAATCAGATCAGATCTGTTTTGAAACAGAGATGCGAGGAAGGGAGCTCTGTGTGCACTGCAGCTGTACACAGTGTTTTACAGCTGCTTAAAAACAATGAGGCAAAACTCAATTGGAGCTCTTAAAAAAACCCATTTAGACCCTGCCTCCAGATCTCTGTCCTGGGTATTACCATCACCATTATCTACTGTATTACCAGCTGCTCCATCACAAGTTCCTCCAGTTTAACTGTTTTAAAGCAGAAGATCAAATTTGTATTGCAATGCAGTTTCCTGTCAACTGAATTAGTTCCAGTTTTCCACAGGAAGGGGAAAAAACCCTGGAAAACCGATTGCAATTTTGTTGGGGGTGAGAGGGAACACCCACAAGTGCTATACTAAAAAACAGTTGTAGCTTTTGACATTTCAACTTCTCTGCAGCAGCCAATAAACCATGAATATTAGGAATATTACATATAGCCAAATCCATAATCATATGGTAAACAGGAAAGAAAGTCAAGAGTCATTAAAATTGGAATTTTCACCACTGACTTCACTGAGGCCAAGATGTTAGTGAGATGCACAGCTAGGTTCAAGTCTTTCAACACCTTCCTCTGCTCTCTGGATTTTCCAAAAATACAAACGCAGAAGGGCTCAGGTCAGTAATTCCCTTTATACACACAGCAATATAGAAAGGTGTCTCAAGAGTGTATCAAGACATTCAGCTAAATCAAGTATGTTAAGTTGTGCGTTTACTGTATTCAAGCTTTTATTGTAAAATCCAGAAACATCTACTCAGTGCTGTGTGAGAAGGAGAATTCTGCAGGTAACTAACACGTACTAACGAACCTATGAGGCTTTTCTAGTCTTCAAGTGGCTAAAGCAGCAAAAAGGGAAAACAGCGTTAAGACTGAGTTAACTCTTAAAAGCAAATACAGATCCTTAGATGTTACAGAACTTTGGTTATAAGTTTAAGAAACTATTTCCTATTTTATTTTTCTCTAAGATAGAAATCTACGTGCTAGGCAGGGAGCTAAGCAGAGGAGAAAGCTCTGCCCTAGGCAGTGCACAGAGGGAGGGCACGGAGCGAGCCGGGAGCAGACAATAATTACCCTGGGTTCTTTGGGTCACTGTCTCGTGAGCTTCCTCCCTTCAGCTTCCTAACCAGCTTCTCGCTGCTGCGTCTAATGGAAGCCCGGAGCTTGCTAAAGGAACCACTGCGCTTTAAAGATCCAGTGCCATCCTGCAAGAAATTGAACAGACGTCAAAGTGCACCAGCTTGGCGCCCTCCCCCAAACCTGCCTCAAAACCATTTCATTGGAGAGTTTGTTTTTTAATTAATTGCTATTAATATAGACTTGGTACCATTACCTAAACACAGAATATTGTACAGCTATCACTTCAGCAAAGCCAAAGAGTTCCTTCTGAACTGTAACAAAGGTTTCTAAAACGTGAAGACATGCTCACGCCGTATTCATAATGCTCAATAAAACCCCACCACAGCAGTCCAACAATTCACCATCACCATGTCACCAGTTCACACAAGTGCACCGTGGTTAACAGCGTACGAGCCCCAAGCAAAAGCATTCCAGAGTCTAAGAAAAACACTGCTTTATTTTTTCTAAACAGCTACATTACTTGCAAACATATCTAATTAATCCTAAAACCCTGAAGCAAAAATATTTCTGATCAGAACCATGTCTGGTTAAATTCCTATGCTTCATTTTAACTTTCCCAACAGAAAACGTAAAACATGATGAATTTTTATACATTGCATTCGTGTTTTACACTGCCGTGCTGATCCAACGAGACTTCCAACTCACCACTACTCTATTTTTAAATGCTTTACTCTTAAAAAAACCTCAAACCCAATAATTTAGTAAGATTAGAAGTGACCGCTCCCTACTTCACAGAAACCCTACGTGAATATGAAGGAGGAACTCTAAAAAGAAGCGAGTGAGGTGCTACTGAGCAGACAGAGACAGACACCTGAGTTGGAGTGAGTTTATTAGAAGTTAGAAAGACAAATACACAAATCACCGAACACCAAGATTAGTAGAGAAAAGCATAATTGCCAAAATCTCACACAAAGACTAAACAGCAATGCTACTTTAGAATAATCATAAGTGAAGACATCCAGAGTTCCATATTGACGTTAGCCACTGAATAGGTCTCTAAATACATCTTAAAGCACTTGGAGAACATGCCTTACTGGTACGGGTTTGGTTTTGGTTTTCTCCTGTAAAGATCACCGTCATGCCATTTCAGGAATACCTCGTGTGATACTTGTAACTACCTTTTTTCCAGAGTGAACAGCTACTTATAAAGTTCATTGTTACTTGTTTTGTTTTCTTTTACTAATGTATTACACAGCAAATGGTTGTAATAACATTTTGTATGACTAGATACATATCTGGCAAAGCTACGCGTGTACAGAAATAGAAAAACCCAAAAGAAGACACCAGCACTGGAGGAATGGCCAGTTTACAGGGAGGTGTAGCTCTGACAAGGGTTTGCTAAAACACAGCAGTCAGTACTGGAGAGAGAAGTTAAAGCTTGGAGATGGTGCACGCCCGTCATGCAGGAGACAGTATAAGACCCACAAAAGGCATCTAGGCCTGTCAGAAACGGAGAGAGAAAAACCCAATGAAACTGTTGGGAAAAATTCAACAGTTTGCAAGTTCACACAGTTACGTGTACAGTATTTCTAGGTCACATCCCAAACTGCTTTTTCAGAGTGTTTGCAGGCCCTTGCCAGCACCAGAACCCATCTCCACGTGCAGGTTTGCCTACATCACTAACGAGTGACTTACAAAGAAGCATCAATGATGCTGGGCCTTCGTTACGCCTCAATTGGTACAAAATGCAGAATACCATTAAGAAGGAATAGCTTTAGTATTACATTTTGTGATCAAAGGACTTCATTTTTTTTTTCAGCTGACATTAACACAAAAATGAAGGGGAAAATAAAAAACCCAACTGAAAAAAAGGAACAGAGGAAGGTGCATTCATTTCAGCTTTAACTTCTGTCAGGGATTTTCCTTGAAACAAAATGGCAAGAAGAGAGAGCTCTTCCCCCAACCTCCAGACAAAATTCTGTTCCTTTCTTTGAGGAATTTGAGTCCAAGTGACCTCAGGAGCATTTCTGAGAACATGTATGTGTGTATATACACATACACACATATATATAATCCAAGTGGTAACCTCTGTACTTTCCCTAATGCAGTGAGGCAGCTGAAAGAATCCACCTTTAGATACGAGCTGTGGTTCAATTTCCACGCTCTCCCTTCTCTCTGTAAGTACAGAGACCATTACTGACCATCTTGAGATGACGGGTTTGAGAGCCTTTAACTGCAGCAACTGGAATGAACAGTAATTAAAATTATTCTGTGAAAGGGCAAACTGCCGTGCCACTGAGTGATTAGAAGATCACAATCTGAGTACTTATGCTTCAAACTAAATTGCTTATACTGTTCACACTTTTAAAATAGAGTTCAAATGAAGTCTACATTCCAATTAGAAGTATCAGATCAGTGAAAAGGCTGATTATTCCTATGGTCTTAAGGCAGTGATAATGGTACTGACAGTTTCCAAAGAACAAAGGCAAGACAGACTGGGTAGGTGCACAGTATCAGTTTTATTATAACTAGCACGTTAGGAATAAGCAGACAAGCTTTTGGGTACTTCAAATCTGAAGTAAAAACACTGAACTTCCAAGTTAAATACTGACTGCGTGATTAACAAAACACCTTTAGAACATGAGTTTAGGATTAAAAACAATTCCTAAATCCAGTGTGAACAGAAAAAACAGAGATACCCATCTCTGTGGCAAAGTTTAACTGTCGATTTTTGTGTCACTCAGATTCACCTCATTACTTTTGCTGACCCTTCCCCACCATCACCACCACCTGTACTTTGTAGCTGTCTGCTACAACACTGCCCTGTCTGCCACTGCTCATCAACAAGAGCTGCTCCTATCAGCTCGTCGTATCATTTCACACCTGAAAGTGGCCTTATGTGCCCCAAAGCTTGTCTTTCTGAAGCACGTGGGTTAGAATAATAAAAGATACTTCCTCACACTAAGAACATGACCTTACATTAAGCACTATCACAAATATTTTTAATCTGTCCTCTACGTGGCTGCAAGATCAATTTACAGAAATGCCAATTACAGATACCAACTATCATTTTTTATATACAAATACAGTAAGTGATAAAAACCCTGGGATTTCTACCTTGAACTTTTAAGGCCAATTTGTAAGCCACTTAACATGGCTGTTTTAACAGTCAGTAGCAGATTTACTTCACTAGGTATTTCAGCTCTCTTTGTAAAAGCATTAAGACATTACATCAAAGCATATAATGTTCAATATTACATACTTAAGAAGTTCTACCATACTTTATGGAACAGAATATTTTGTCTGGAGGGAACACACAAGGGTAAAAGGAAGACAGCACTGAGACAGAAACACTAGCAGGGTAGAGGGAGAGAGAGTTGCCCACTTCATGTAAAGCATGTAATACAAAATACCTTCTCTTAAGAGGGGAAAAAAAGAAATAAAGATGAGATAAAGCAGTGCCAGTTCGGCACACTAAAAATGAAAAGTTTGTTTGCCTTGTCAAAATCTAATTTTTCAGATGAACAAATTTTGTCACCAGGTTTGATTCAAATATTGACCTAGAAATACTGTCTATTGCTTTTCCAGAAGGCCCTTTCAATCCAAACCCTGCATGCTTGTTTAATTAATGTCAATAACAGAAAGAGGTTTAATCCATTTAGAACATAGTCATGCAAAGTACAGCGAAAATTAAGGGAGGAGTACAGTACACAGTTCTAGTGCTGAATGGGCAAAATGAGAATTAAAAAGAGAGTTATCCAACCTTCCTCTGGCTTTATTAATGATGCAGTGTTATTCACATTAGATGCTGATTGACTGTCTTGGCACTGAGAACACCAATGCCAAGAAAACAGTAATAAAGAGACAAAAGCAAAGACGCAAAGAACATTCTCCTTTAAGACTAAAGCGGTTTGTGTCTGATCAAGGTTTCTTTGGAATGCTAAAGTTTGTCTCATGAGGCTAAAAAAAAGGAGAAGAAAAAAGATTGCTATTATAAAGAGAAATGAAACTTCAGAATACTCAGTATAGCAAAGTAGGCTACTTCCCCTCCCATAGAGCAAAAGCAGGCAACACCAGGTTCATCATCTAACAGGACACTTGAGCAGGCTGCAGCTGGGAGTTAGCTATGGGGCAGTAAATATCCCATGGCCAGCGATGGGACAACGCGAGGGGAAGCTGGTGACAGAGGCAAAGAGCTACAGGAGCCAGAGCAGTAACTGAACGCTTGCACTGTCTTTCAAATTGAAGGAAAACAGTGGTTAGGAGAATGCATATGTAATCATATTATAAATATATATATAAATATATATGGTTTTACTTCATGGCAATCAGTGTTACACAGTGAAGCCAATACATGGGAAGCAAACAGGAACAAGCCCCGATTTCAAATTTTAATATGGGACAGTGATATTAATATTTCACATAATATACGTGAAGTTACTGTCACATTGTCCAAAGCAGCTGGAAAAGTTACGTTTTTCCTCTAGCAAGTTGGGTAAGGAGGAGGTTGGAATTATTTCAGTGTTAGACTGATCACTTTAACTTACTCTAAAAAGGCTAACACTTACTACACCTCCACAGCAAATGCTGTGATTCCAGCAGGTGCAGTATTTTTAAAGAAACATTTAAAATACGGGCAAACACGGCATCAAAAGGACCAAAGCAAAAGTAAGTTAATTGCCAGAGTATTTCTACCAGTAAAAAGAAACCACTGACAAGCAATCGTACACCAGACCATAACCAGGACACTCAATCAGCATTAAACAACTCAAGAGTTAAATACAACTGCTTGGGATTCCTGAAGAAATTTCACCGTTCAGGACAACAACAGAAAGGATGTTTCAAGGTTTTAAATATTACAGGGTTTTTTACATTATATTATGAAAAACAAAATGTTAGTCTTCATTTCTTAATTGATTCTGCAAAATTACAAAATATAACAGATCAACCAAGAAACTACTGAAAACAATAGGCTGGTGAATGGACAACCCTATCTGTTACGGTGATCATTCATCGAGGCTGCTCTCTTAACTGTGTACTGTACTTACCCCGTTCCACTCTACGCTCATACTCACTTCCTCGCCTCCGTCAGGACCACTCTCGTACTTTACCACATCAACATTGAGGCTTTCTCGGCTTCGCCGTTTCTCTATGCTCTCAGGGTCATTCAGCACTTCAGCAACTCTCTGTTTATGAACATTGTCAAGACCCTGAGAATCAGATGAAATGGCAAGAGGTTGTATTTGATTACAAGCTGTATTAATCTACAACTTACAGCAGCTGTACCTAGAAAGAAGTCAAACCATAACTCCATCCCCCAATTCTGCTTTTGGGGGCAGTTGAGTTGCCCTTTAAATCAATGCAGCAAGAAGTGGGCCAAGTTTGGCAGTTTGAGAGATGAGTGATTTGCTGTTCTCTTCCCCCTTCCCTATCACTTCTCAAAGCCTCACGGTGTCCACATCACTTACCCAAAGCCATTTCCCTACCACCTTAATATTTAAGCAATTTATATTTATCATGAACAGTCAAGGCAATTCTCAGTTTTTCACCTAATGGTGCAGTGTTCATCCAACTTTGTAAAGAACATTGCATGTGTCTAGAAATCTCATACCTAAGACACATGTTGAGTTATTCAGAAATACTGCCATGCAACACTTGGCACAGTAGTGTAATATATTATTCAGAAAGAAACCAAATAGAAAATAAGCTTAGAATAGAACAGACTAGATATATGGTCAATAAAATATGTTTACTTTGTGTTAAAGAATGCCCATCAACTACCAAATAATCCTTTAAATCTCTTCAAAGTGCTAAAATACCTTCTGTGAAAACCCTGCACTAAAAATAAAGGCAAAATCTTTAACACAGAAACTAGAAAGTAGCAAAGTTCAAATCAAACTTAGTTTCAGTTTTGTTTTCTTTATAATAAGCCTACTCCACATCATAAATGGTCTTTGTCGACAGGAAGAGATCCCAAATTAATGCCTCAGAAAACATTCATTTTTCACTGTGCAGCATTAGCTGCAGATGCAGCAGGGGATCTGTGTGGCAAATCCATAAAGTCTACCACAATATAGAAAGGGAAACTCATGCCAACATTCTACTTAAAAATGCTTGAATAAGAATGAAAACTGTTCTAGTGGCACAGAGAAATGAGGTTCTTGGTTCCCACGTAGCTGCTTTCCAATAACTGAAGAGCAGAACTGCCCTCCGTACCTCAACAATCTGTGCACACAAGGATGCATTAAACCAACATTTAATGATCGTTATTTTCACTTCCATGTCTGTATGGTGCAGAAAAGCGGCCACAGCTCTCAGAACACAGAGCAGCATAAGCTCAGAATGGCTTTTGCACCCATTAGCAGCACAGAACTGGCCACAGCTCTCAGACCACAGAGCAGCATAGGCTCAAAATGGCTTTTGCACCCATTAGCAGCACAGAACATGAAAAGCACACGCCAGGCACTGAGCAGCTAAGAGTTTATATATTCTGCACATATGAGTGGAAAGCACACGCCAGGCACTGAACAGCTAAGAGTTTATATATTCTGCACATATGATAGATCCTGAAGTGGAAAATCTGCATGACCACAATGCAGAAATACCATCAAGGCAAATTTTCATACTTGCCTGTTTACGAGATCTCATTGCTGCCTCTTCTAATGTTTCAGCAGCTTCAAATTTGCCCTGTCGTCTGTAAAGTGCCCCAAGGTTCTTTAAGGTAGTTGTTACTGTTGGACTATTTAAAGAAAAGGGAAAAAAAGATTTTATATATATATACACACACACACACACACTAAGCTCTTCTCAATTCACAAACGAGTAAAAACTTAGTATAGTATTTATCATATTTTTGCAGTTATTAAACACGATTCTCTTGAAATACACTACACAGTACTTCATGTACATGGAAAGCTTGTTAACCTCTTTCAACGTGCATCAATGGCTCACACTGTGATCAGTCAGCAGCCTTGAAACTGGAAGTTTGTCCAAGCCTCTAAATCCACCCAAGAGAAAACTGGAGTGCTATACCCTCGTGTCTCTCAGATGCATCTCAAGGTGAAAATTTAGCTCAATCTGAGTGTTTCCAAGTGAGTAACTGTGAAGCTTCCAGAAAACCTGCCTACCCATGCACGCAGTGACCATTGCTGTAGCTTCTGATAGTCACAAAACAAATCACCAGTTCCTTTCATCAGCTTTTACTTAGTACCTACTTGCACTTTCTGTGCATTCAAACCATGCTTGAACAATAAAGGGAAAAAAACCAAATCACACATTCCATTAACAAGTCTCACACTCAACAAGACATTTTTGTTTCAATGACACAAAGAGAATCAGCTCAGTCACAGTAATGTTGCTTGAAGTTTTGCGCCAGTAGCAGCAGAGAAAAGATTTCCTCGTGCATTCGAATGAGCTAGTACATGAAAAACAAACCAACAAGATGTATTGCACCCAGAGGTCAGAATGGAGAAAAAGAGCTGATTTCAATAAAACGAAGGTTCTGGTGTTTGTTAAACACGAGAATTCAGACACTGAAGAAACTAAAAACCCTCACTGAACTTCAGTACTAGGGGCAGGTTTTTTCTTACACTGTACCACCTGCATGCTAAAGAAAGTTAAGGAATAAAATTAAAGCAAACAGAAAAAAAAGTTTCACAAAGTATAAACCAAGGTGAAGTCCTTGTTTCTCTTCTTCCATTTTAAGGTACATATTTTATTCACACAAGACTATATTCTCCAAGCTTTAGAAACCCAAATAATGCTGAGTTGTGGCAGTTTAACTTTGTTTTCTGATATCAGCAAGAAAACCCAAGGCTCAGTTGTTTGCATGGTCTCCTTTTTGCTTCTGGCTCTCTCTTGCAGGGCAGGGAGAGCACGTGTGTCAAGCAATGGGATGAAGAGAGAAAGGTGACCTGTGCTGCCACAGGAAGGGCTGCCAGCAACGTAAGTGCTGAATGTTTGTGTCACTGCCTGGATCCAACCAGTCTGGACTAAAAGCAGCCCCAGGACTTGAAAACTGCTACTGTGCTCCTGAAACCCAGTCTTGGGGCCTGAATTTTTAATACTATCGTTTTTATAGTTGTAAGCAAGCAGCTGGTTTGGCTTTATTTTTAAACATGCTTTAATGTGACCTTTCTGGATGCTGGCTATTGTCACGTTGTTTTTCCTGTAAAGAAATGACCCACCTGTCAACTTTGCAAGCTTTGTACCAGCCGCCGTATTCTCCAAAGGATGTGCCATCTTTTTGCTTTCCCTAGAACAAAAGTAACGTTGAAGAAAAAGAACTGACTTGTAACTTAAACAGTAAAAGCTCCAAAAAAGATTTGTGAAAACAGCCTTACTTTGCATTCTTCCCTCTCTTCTGCATGCATCCAAATTGGCTTATTTTCATCTGAGGAAACAGAAGAAAATATTTTATACAACTACAAAACTATGAAGTTGGTTTTTCTTCCATTTTAAACGACAAAGCTTATTTTTATGCTTCTGAAATGAAGTTATAAACCAGAGAATTATACAGTTTCCACCACTAAAAAGCTTCCTGTCCACACAGCAAGCAGCAGATAAATAAAACATGCACCTTTTCTTTTATAGTCTTACAATTCTGTTTTCTTATCTGAACTCAGACACAGTTGCTTCTGAGCAGCTTTGAAGTCAGTGCATGCTGCCATCGATTTGTAATGTGCCTGGTTCTGTGCTAGAAAACACGCATTTCCTTCTTTTATCATAACAACTGCTTTGACATCTACTAAGTGGTGCATATGCTACTGTCATGGGATGCAATGAAAAGTCTTCAGTGGGATTTATAGTTAATAAAGTGCATTCAACTTCAGTGTACAGTGGAATTCACAATTTAAGGGTATTTTCCCCAGTCTTTAAATGTATTACTGGAGGATTGCCATTAAAAATGTATTTATTCTATCATTAAAAATCCTGCACTGACTTTGTCCTGTGACTAGAAAGTGACACACCTTTCTCCACCTCTGTAGAAATACCAAAACGGGTTTTGGTTGGCCATAAAATAAATTACGCCAGAAATACAATCCATAAAACAAAAAACTACCGATTTTACCCCATATAAGAAAAACGCTCCCTTTGATTTAGATATTACTGCTGTATCTAAATGCTTTCTTATGATGAACGTACTTCAACGCACCTACCTACGCTTCTTAAGTCTACCTCAAGCAGACAGCAATTTTAATCAGGATACAATTAACTTCCAGCAGGTTTTATTTCATAAGCACAAAAATCAGACACACATTCAAATCTAGGGACTAAGCCTCTTACCATCTACAGAGCCAAATTCCCGTTCGTGAGCACGAGTAAGAATCTCTTTGTACAGAGTTTCTGCTTGCTTAAATTTGCCCTGTTTTAGATAGCAGGATGCCTGAAAACAAAATACCCCCCCCAAAAAAGATGTATCAGCACACTGTTTTATTTAGCTTGATAAATACGATACATGCCGAATAAAGGTGCATTCCAATCCATCAGAAAATTTTCCTTTTTCTTAGATTTACTGTCTGAAATGCTTACCAGGTTGTTCTTCGTCTTTGCAACGTTTGGATCATCCGGTCCCAGCTTAGTTTGGTAAATCTCCAGTGCCCTCTGATAGTAGTACTCAACCTCCTCATATTTACCCTGGTTCTGGCACAGTAAAGCCAGGTTATTCAGTTGTTTGGCAACATCAGGGTGATCTTTCCCCAGAACCTGGAAATGAAACACCTTTTATTAACACATTCTCCAATCATCCTATCAGGGTGTAGCAATGCATCATTTAGGAACAGCCCTTTAGTTTTCAGTCCTCATGAATTCAACGCGAGGATGACCAAAGCAAAATTTGTATTTGAAAGATAAGAAAATGACTGAATTCTGTGACAAACTGAGAATGCTGCAGAACAATTCATCACAGGACAAATGTAAGCAGCACAATTACATTATATGCAGCGAATTATACAAAGAAGCCTGAAGACGCAGGAATTCACTCTCATGGACTAAAGTAACTACCCACATAGTCAAAGAACAATCAGCTTAGAAATTTTAACGGTTTCATTTTTAATTCCAATGCTCCTGTCAAACCAAAGATTATGTAACTATCGAAGGGGAAATAAAAAGGTAAAGAAGGTTAATTACAAAATACAGAATTTCAGATGTACCCAGGGAGCTCCAAAGCTCTGTAGAACTACTGGAATTTACAACTGTTTTGAATTTCTAGCTACTAGAGCATTGCTAACTGTTGTTTATCTGGCAGATCTACCCAACCAAAACATAAGAAAAACAAGGAAGAAGTGTTTAACTTTGCACTCTCCCTCAAAAACACCTACTCAGAGGTGCTGTATTCTTTCTCTCATACCTTTTCTCTGATTTCCAGAGCTCGCTTACACAAAGGTTCAGCTTCTTTGTACTTTCCTCGTTTACCATAAAGTACTGCAAGGTTGTTTAGAGTTGCTGCCACCTGTAAACAGCAGAGAAGTATTAATTACACTGGAATTTGCTGATACAAATATCTGACAACCGAACACATCTGCAACGCGCTGATGTTGTCAAATTTTCCATGCGCAGGGCAGACCTCTTGAAATTTGCAAATGAAGAAATGATTCTTATTGAACGCACACACACAAACAAGAAAAGGAAAAAAAGGAAATCATGGAATGGTTTTGCTCCATTTGTGGAAATGTCATTTAGCGCATACATTTTCTTCACGTTTTTCTCTTACAAAGTTACCTCTCGGATCCATTACTCACACCTGCCCTGCTTCACACAGCCTACATGAAGCGAGATACCACATTAAATTTAAACACCAAGTACAAAAGCCTGATTTATGTTTCATTTAAAAGCAGCAGTAAAATAAATCAGAAGTACACCTTCAATCTGAGTTTAATAAAGTGATTTGAGTAAGCAAATTATTTCTTTACAAATTAATTTCCCATAGAAAACCCATGCAATCCAAAATCAAGTGTGTGCAAGTCATTTGTGGTGAAACAGCACTGAATATATTTAAGAGAAAACGTAGAATTTTACATTTTGGCCTCCTACCTGTACTGGTTAGAGATAAGCCAGGTCTTAATAACTTTCCTGTTGAGTTTAATATTAGAATGAGTTGAAAAAAATTCAGTGAAAAAAAAAACCAACTAAAAAAATGAACTAAAAATATGAGATTGCATGTATACAAACCGCTGGATGATCTTTGCCCAAGGTCTTTTCACGGATAGCCAAGGCATCATTCAGGAGATTTGCTGCATCTTTGTATTTGTTCTGGTCTCTAAATTATAAAGAGTCATAATTAATACTGAGGATTCAGAAATTAATGTCATTAAAATGAAGCTAACCTCAGTACTGGCCTAAAGATGCTAGTACAAATGAAGAGCGATTGAGAACATATTTGGAGATCAGGAAGTGAAGACCTGAAGTTTCTAATTGTAAAGTCATTTGCTGGTTGAGGACAGGCATGTATTGCTTTTACACTGCTGTCCATTTTATACCTCTAGATTATCTCTAAGTGGGTAATCAAGACATGCCCCATCACTAGACAAAACATCCCAATAAAAAGTCACTTCACTCTCAAAACAAAGGCATAAGCAAAACCACAGCATCTCATTTGACTTTTGGTACAGGGTTCTATCAATACTGCAGGACCCTCTTGGGGGTTTTAATAAAAAACAGAATGGAAAAGAATACAACAGTCAAAAATGTCAGTGTGAACACTAACAGGTTATAGCCAATTACTAACTATTTCTTTAACTGGTATTTCTGTCAGCATACAAACCTGTACACCAAAGCAAGTATGTTCAACATAGTGGCAACATCAGGATGATCATGACCTGAAGTCTTCTCCAGATCTTCCAGAGCTTGTTTGCACAGAGGTACAGCAACCTCGTATCTGCCCTGGGAGGCGTACTGAATAACGAGGTTATGGAGGGTCCTTAACCTTGCGGGGATTTCATAGCCGCCTTGTTGGGCCGCAGCTGCTGCACTGCTGTGCTGCTGTTGAACTGAAAGAAATCCGCAAGATTTCGAGTTGTTTACAAGGTTACTGTAACTAAAACATCTAACATTACTGCTCAGTGACACAAAAACGAGACTGACTGAATTTTATTTCTTCTATTCAAAGCATTAGTATTAGAACATACTTCACAGCAGCCATGCTGTCTTCAACAGTGACAGTAAAAACGTGACCATTTCATTCTTCATACTCTGTCAGTATTGTATCAATATGATTTTGTACTTCTACTGGCTCAGAAGCCCAAATGTAACAAACCAATGGAGAAAGTAGGAAAGTATTTCAGCTCAGTACATCAACAACTCTCAAGATTATACCATAATCCTGCATTTAAAAACATTGATGTTTCTCTATGGAAAGGAACATTAACACAGACACGTCAAATACCTGCAGGAAAGCTCAAATGAGTGGTACTTTTCCCCTTTATTCTCCTTCTCTACTCACACAAATTTGGTTTCCCTTTGTTTTCCCAAGGAATACTTAATGTTGGCACACAAAGGATTAGAACACCGTGGACACCACAAATAACAGTTGTGAGACAACAGACATTGAGTCAAAGCCAGTGTCAACCTTTAGGCTGTACTTACTAACCCATAGGCTTAGTCACTTATTTTCCAGTAGCTCCTAACCCTTGGTTGTTGCAACCCCCACTCTCTCACTCCCCCCCAAAATCTACTACTCCTTTTCTCTTCCCCTGGGAGATTGAAAAAATTACCTCTTGCTCATTTTCACTGAATTCTATATGACACACAGGATAAGGGCTCCAGCCGTGAGCCTGACTTTCTTCTCTCCTCTCCATTAAGGAAAAAAACTCTCACAGCAAGCGGGAGCCTTCTCATGTCAGTGGCATCATGTCATTCCATGCCTACACCCGCAGTCGCTGCCTACAGCGCACTGAAGCATTTCAGTACTTTTCCTGGAGGTCAAGGAAATTACTGAAATGTCAGCTTTGTCTCTCGTAAAGTGAAATAAGGTAGACGGGCTATGTAGGTGTACAGGCAGCTTTGCCATTCAACTTTCCTACTACAAAATTTGAGGGAAGGAACGGAGAGTTCATCATCAGGATGAAGTTCATGGTCAACACTACCCTATTTAAACTCTTCAAGACTTCCTTCCCTTGCTGGCTATGGATAGCATTACCATGCTATCAAGCAGGCAGTGTGTCTTGTGTATGTGTATGCAATGCAGAAATGCCCTGCCCTTGTAATCTGGAGCGCACTTACTTCCTTGTCCTTGGTCGTCTTCATCATTGGGAAATAAGTCATCCAAAGGCTCTTTGGTGGAATCCGTATCTTTATCCTCCTATAGAAAAACCCCAAACCCAAATTGTTACACTTAAATCTAAGGCATAAAGGAACAGTCCCCTTAATCAGCAACGTTAAAAGAAAACCCAACACCCAAACCTTCGGAATTTACAAGAATAACGCTTCTCAGAGAAGTGAAATGAAGGTCTTGCGTTCAAGTGTATTTACTTCTCTGTCCCGAAACAATACAGGACACCTTCAGAAGAGCCAGGAATAGAAATCAGGTCTCCTAGATTTCAGTCTCAATTTAAGCACACAAGAGCACATTTGCAGTTCGTACAGAGCCATTACAGCTGCTGAAGGTACCCGGTGAAGAGCGAGTGCTACCGAATACAGATTTGCCCGCTGTCCTTTTTTTAGCCATAAACGCAGTTATAGATTAGCAAAGGGGAGGGATAAGGAGACTCATCTCCTGAAGGAGAAAAAAGTTGCACCAGCAACTTTAATTCTGTCACTGCAATTTCTGAGTATGCAACTTGTGCACAAATAGGAGATTCTGCAATTGTGATCTGTAAGGTTCAAAACGGAAAAAAAAAACCACCCCACACTTAGAAGAAAGTTCCTCTCCAATCGTCTCCACCTGGAACCATATTAATTTCTGCACAATCCATCAGTGTATATCAATTTTAAACATCCAAATCCCACAATAATGTAACAAAGAAACAGATCATCCCTCAATTCTGTTTCTTAAATGCGGACCCTACACAATATAAACAGTTTAAGTTCCCAGAAATGTTAACCTCAGTAAGGAGAAAGCCCAGCAGCAGAACACATCCCTGTTTTTCTGGCTCTCCACCCAACACTCTTCCACAGATGAGGAAAAGACAACTGCTGCCGCTGGCATTCAAGTTCAATGGCAGCCAAGTGGGCGCTCTGCAAGACCAGCTGGGACCAGGTCTCAGATGGTGTCGTGGGGTTAAACCATGACAGATGGGAAGTTCATCATTTGAAGTGTGCTGACTCCAGCCTCATACTGAGTGTATACAATTAACTCTTTTCAAAGGCTGACAACAGGGACCTGTTAGTGAAACTACAAAGATGCTTTGCCTACTGTGCCCCTATTTGCCGATTAAACTTCAAATACTGGTGCTATTGAGGCCAACTGCAGATTAAAGTCCAACAGCACATCAAAACCCCAACACTCCTTCCCCCTGCTCCTTTCCTCAACAGCCTGCGCTGGGAGCATTCAGCTCCAAATACCAGCTCACCAAACAGCACTGAAAAGTCCCACGTGCAACTGACCACAACGACTGTCCCTACTCACAATGTGTTGAAAAGGATTTAGCCAAGCAGTCAGTTAAGCACGACTAAAACCATACATTTTCAACCGTTATGTTGCTGAAATAATTGGTTATGAAAAACTGTTCTTTCTAAGACAGCTTAGAAGGTCTGAACGCACAAAATGAGATCTTTCTCTACAGTGCCATCTAACTAAAGGAACAAAATAAAAGGATAAGAAGGGCAAATAATTCAGAAGTCTTTTTAAGTGATAAGTTACTTCTGTAAATGAAACTGGTATCCATCTTTTCTCTGAATCTAAGAACGTGTAACACAATGGGCTAAACAGGACGGAAAACGTGCAGATGATCACAGTGTCTGGCAGAAGCTCATGAAAGGGGATTCAAAACCATCCCACCCTAGTGTAAATTCTCAGCAGAGGAAAAAAAGCCGCACAGTGATTTCACTAGACAAAAATAAAATGTTTTTCTTGCAGTCAAAATAAGCCAAGTGCCCTATGTACCGAGACACTCCAATAGTTTACATTCCCCACTTATTTTAACTGCTGAATATACAGAAGGAAATTTTTGGCTTGAAGTTCAGTTCTTCATATTTTTTTAAGCTAGTAATATACTAAATAAGTATTTATGGATTTCAGCCCTCAATATGTATTACATTATCTACAGACAGTGAAACATTTACTCTCTTAAAACAAAAATGAACTGAACTCTCAGAATCTTTTGCAAACTATGTGGCACTGGTACCAGATATGCATTTTGATGACAAGTTTATGTTAGAGACAAATGAAGAGCTTGCATCTGTCATTTCTTGGTAACCAGGCAGATTACAACACATACGTCAATGTAAGGTGCTTTTTACCACACAGCTACTTACTGATGGTGAAATATCATCATCATATTTTTTTAATTGATTCATGAATTCTAGATGTTTCTTTTCTTCCTCCAGCTGAGCCACAGACTGCTCACTTTTCTGCAGTTTCTGCTGCGTATTGGCGAGTTCATCCCGGAGCCACTGATTCTCCTGGCATAGCCGGCGAACCTGGGCACGCAATTTCTGCTTCTCCGACTCCACTGCATTTAGGTGATTTGACAAGGCCATCATTACCTAAAAAGCAGAAGGTGTCACGTGACAAACTTCCTCTAGAACACACTCCTGTATTGAACATAAAAGCCCTTTATTACTTAAAACCTATCTCAGCTGTGAAATCTGGTAAACATTCAGATTTCTCTTCTTTATAGATCTGATTCTCTCTTTTCCTCTACATTTTTTTTCCTATTTGTTCAGCTAGAATTAACCTAGAGGAACTCTTCACTGATTATTGTTTTCCGTGATGCTATCACAAGTCCAGTTGTTACAGAATTCCCTGAAGGTTACATATAAACTTAAAATATATGAAAAAAATGAACTAGGATTTAGGTTACCGAAATGGAAATCTTTGTTCCACTAACATGAAATGGAGAAGTAGTACTTTTACTTTGAAGGCTGACAAAAATAACTTAAGACTAACAGAGAGTTCTAATTTAGCAGCTTTCAGACAGAAAGGATTGATATACGCGCTTAAACACCTCAGCATAATTATCATACTTCAGAAGGACAATTATATTACTGAGATCTAAATGTGCAACCCAAAACGCAATTTATATAAGCACTTCATATACACATGTCATAGGCCTGAGTGTGCAGACACTCGGTGAGTCTGACCAGTCACGCTAAGGACAAAAACCAGAACAGAATGAAAGCAGTCTACTTGGATTGTGTTTTGTGCTCAGCAAAGTTAAATGAAAAAGGAGTCTGTCAAGTGAAAACCAAACACTACACACAGAAGGTACTCTCCTGAGCACCCACTGATACAGGCAGAACAGCTGAGAGCACTCCCAGGAAGCACATCTCGTAAGGATGGGCCACTGGCGATAACACAAATCTTTCAGATGAGTTTGACATCCCCAAGGAATTAGTATTTCATCTCCTCAATTTCATGCTTCTTTAACACGAAGTTACTTTTAAGTGGTTTTAAACTAAATATTCCATGTGAAACAGACGGTGTCCTTAGCTGAAAATTCAGGTTTCAAAACAATGCACCAAGCCTTTAGAAACTACTTTTTCCTACAAAGGTAAGAAAAACTCCACGTATCATTTCCGAATACTTCAGCACCTACCTATTTACATATTCAGATTTGTTAATAATTTAAATTACCTGTCCTTGTATCATCAGAAAGTACATTTAGGAAAGTTGTGATAATAGGGTCAACACTGTATGAGCTACAAAGGGAAACTAAAATCTTTTGTAATCTCACTCTCTAGGAAATTACTTGTCCTATTCAAACAGTGGCACTTGTAACATCAGAAAGTACATCTAGGAAAGCTGTGATAATAGGGTCAACATATCCAAATGACACTGTATGAGCTACAAAGGCAAACTAAAATCTTTTGTAATCTCACTCTCTAGAATTAACTGAGAGAAGTTGGATTACTTCTTCAGCAAGGGCAGTTTCATTTTCATGGAAATAACTCTTATGTCATCAGACCTACGTCTGCGTCAGATGTCAGAACCAGCTTTTCGGAGTCTCAACACCACCAAAGTTAGGAGAGGGGAGTTACTCATCCACTCACAGATCTTCCACAAACACCCATTAAAGGTAACTCAACTACTGCAAGTTTATTCTATCTATTTTCTAGCATTTTCTGCCAACCCAAGGGATCAAAGCTTATACAATCCACCCAGGCCTGACAGTCTGTACCATATGTCCAGGGGCTCCACATTCCCATGGCTGGTAGCTGTATTTGTTCATTCTCTCAGGCCCCAATTCACCATGACCCAGTGCACACAACTTCCACATCACCGACCAGTAATAGCACGATCCAGACAAGACTGAGCACAGTTATAGGCCAAAAGAAAGTCTCTTAATATAGAGCTAACTCACTGGCATTTTCAACTCATTTGCAAACATTCTGCTGCTTTATACTGATGACTGTGTCGCATCGCATTGTTTCGGGTTTTCTTGACCTAGTACAAAATACCCTAAAGCTGAACTGTAAATACAGTCCTGACACCCTGACTAAACATGCATCTTCTCACTCATCTTCTGCAGATAACTTCATTGCCCAAGACAGTTCACATAAATTAGCCCAGAGTCCTTTCTTTGATGCATCAGTGAAAGTTGTTCAGATTCTGTACTCAATTCTTAACCTTTGAAATGTTTTTAGATTCAATTTTGGTTTAGTAAAATGTTCAATAAACATCCGATATTCTTAAGCCTAAGGAGCATCATGAGCTACTGTAAAGAATCTTAGAATCTAGGGAATATCAGCATGAATTTAAGGTAACAGCAGAGCTCAAAGGTTGGAGCAAATTCATTTATTTGTGTGTGTAAGACCTGCCCATGCAAGAGTTAAAATGTCAGTCGTCAGTTCGTGAGCTGCTCAGACAATACTTGCCTAATGCCGTGGAAAAGTCGAAACAGAAAATAGCAACGTCTCACTGAAGTAAAGAGGAGCTCAGTTATGAGCTTCAGTGCATAAAGCTGAATGCATCATTAGTCTGTAACACAGCGACAGACAACATTTACCTCTATTAATTACAGCAGTCTTTTTCCTTCACAAACAAGAACAATGTAGATGTCCCAGCACATTATTAATATTCAGTAAGGCAAATATTCAGTCCTCGCAGTCTGAAATGCTTTATTTCCACTGCAATTTTACCTGTGCTTCACTAAGGCCAAGCTCCAGCATTTCCAGTGACTTTCGAATCATGTTTGATTTTTCTTCAACCAGATTAGTTTCATCATCTTTCTTCAAACATTTCAGTGTTTCAAGTAAGCTCTGTAAAATTGAGTTGTGTTCATTCTTCAGTGCCTCTAGTCCATTAATCACTTGCTTCGTTTTGGCAATGATTTCATCTTGAGTAAGCTTCTCCAACTTCTCTTCCTTTAAATACACCATTGTGGACATGTTTTCATACATTCTGAAACAGAAGAGTACACCAGTTAACCCAAAAGTAGAAATAACATAAGCAATGCTCTATAACTGAATAAAGCTTTCCTTTAAGAAGTAACTGAAACATACGAATTTGAAATGTAATCAGAACGTAATGGTATTTTTACACAACTTTTACAATGTTCTGAGTCCTGGGTTTGAACAGTGTAAAAGTTTTCCAGCTTCTGATTCCAGAGTTAATATTGGCAGTAATCCATAAGCCAAACAACAACTGAAAATAAAGTCTGTATTACAATACGACAGGATAATTTCTAACTGAAGAATCTGGCTGCATCTCCAAGATGTGCAAAAGCAAAGTAGTTGCTGTATAAAAGATACACTATAATATAGTTATTTGCAGATGCCACTGGTCTGCAACTATCTTGACAAACATCCACAAGCTAGAGCTTGAGGAATCTGAAGAAACACCATCCAAGCCTCTAAAAGGGTTGACCCATCAGTCAATCGTGAGAAAAACGGTCTTTTTGCAGTGAGAAGGAAACACCATCTTCATCCTTTTCCAAGGGCTACAAAAGCCATTATCACGATGTATTTTGAATATAACAACTGCCCCCTAAGGTGACTTTACATTAATTACTGAAGCTCTGCAGTTACACATAGATTCCTGCACTACATCAAGGCCAGCAAATTTCAGGATGTTTGTGAACACCTCTACCAAGTGCAAATGAAGACCCAAAAAAGCTTAGAAACTCTGGTAACTTGATTATGATTTGCCCTGTTACTGAAGTATATCAATGTCAAAATACAAAGAGAAGACACAGAAATCACTTGATTCATTTTAAATGTCACCAGAAAAATGTTCTGTAATGAAAATGAGCAATTGCTCCTTCATAATTAAGATATTTATATCTCTGAGTGTACCAGGAAGTACAAGTTAGAATAAAATGGGAAGGATTTTTCAAAAGCAATAAATTATCACACCTATATGACACATTTGGGGAAGCTTTGATAACTAACATTGAAAATGAATTTGCTAAACTGCTTTAGAATTTCGTCCAGAAACAAGCCTAGTTTTAGAAGAAAGCCACAAAAGGTTACAACCACTTAAATCTTGAATAAGAGTGCTGTAAGGAACACGCACTGCTTCCTGACAACAGCCAAAGATGTGCTCTGACACTCCTGTACTTCATTAAAAACAGAGGCTGCTCTTTCTGTGTACATGCACTCCAATTACCTTCTCTGTTGTGACCTCCTGCAACACAATACCTCACAGGCATGCCCATTTGTCACAAGAGAGCTGTGCACTACACTACTTTATTGTGCAATAAGCCATTGTCTGAAAACACAGAAAATTTGAGGAAGCAGCAAATTTGGTTTTACTGTAGTTTAATATAAAAACTTCACATTCACAAACATAACCTGGAACACACACATCTGTATAAAACAACTAAACTAGCACTGCATAAGAAATCAACTCATCAAAACCTGATGAGGAGAATGGTATTTACACATTTCCCGTTTATGTTCTGAGAAATATTACCTAAAATGCTTAAATATCACTTTCAATACACATACTCTCTAAAAATGTGCATAAAAATGAATTCCAGTGACATGTAAGCCAAATCTATAAATAAATGCCTCTAACATGCATAATCATATATGAAATGGTTATGGATTATGCTAACTTCAGCATACAGCTCAACCCTAATTATCATCTGAAGGCTTTCATGCCGTCAACTAATTTCCATCCTGAATGCAAAGTACTAAACCTTTGATCCCAAGAAATAAAAACAGCAAAGGACATCTAATGAATAGGGACTTTCGTTTCATGTTAGAGAAGTTCTGAGAAATACGATTTTTAAATACCTACAGGTATACCTAAGTATGTGCTGTAAGTATTGCATGTACTCCAAAACAAGTATCTAATTGCTACAGGGGCAGCAATGCCTTCTACGTGGATATTCCTTCTGTATATTCCTACAATGTGTTGTAGTCATTTTATACCAAAGAAGGCAGGCAGGTATGTCCATGCAATATGTAATGCATGTATACGCACCGTTTTAAAAAAAAAATTGCACATTTTAACCACCACAGCAGACATTAAATGAATTCTAGGTGATGAACAGAGATAAATTAGCAGCCAGCCACCATTACAAAAAGAACATACAAACCCAAGGAAGCCATCCCCAGAGCTGCATTAGGCCTCGCAATGAGCATCCCCTCATGCAAAAAGAAGGAAGCAGGCTGGGTAGTCTCATCCCACACACAAAATCCAGCCAAAACGTGCACACAGTTACAGCTCTCCCACTGACAGGAAAGGAATAGATATTTCTAGAGCTTTCATAGGGTGCCTGCTTAAATGATCTCTGTATAAAACACTACTGAAAAGTTGGATGATGCTGTTTGGGTTTTATAGGTTATGCTTGGGAGATTTAATTACAGAATGGGAGGATAACAAACATGTAATTTATCATGTTATCAAATCTGATGCTTCATAGGAGTAAGATTAATAAATAAATATCTGATATCTTTTAAGAGTAGCATGGAGGTGTGGTGTCATTTCCATGATTTTTAAAAACTATTTTACAAAAAGCCATTACCTATTCACCAAACAAGACCAGATTTGAATACTTAATTGCACAATTAGCTTTGCATACTGTGAAGCAGCAAGTCCCATACAGGAAGCAAGGAAGTTAAGCCTGTATGCAGGAAGCAGACATGCATGTATACAGAGGAAGAGCCAAAACCTGCCATGCCTTTCTGCTGTCACTTTTTAAAAAATGTTCATTCTTTCCGCCTCTATTTTTTCCCTA